>NC_084531.1:600000-900000 GCF_024500275.1 Phycodurus eques
TCGAATGAACTTTAGGAGGTTATAATCAACTTAGATTTCTCGTGTAGGGCACCACGTCTCTTTTTATATTTGTAAATTTTAGGAAAAGTGACGCAAAACCTCTATCAATCTCTGTCATGTTGAAGGCTTGCTACATTAATTGAAATTATAGTTCTCGATTTCAGCGGTCAACTGATTCAAATACACAGAGTACACACAGGAAGTGGAATTTCAGGAAAAAATGCAATTAAACTATAGGGGCATTCGGGGAAACAATGCAGAGGGACTTACAGACAAACCTACGTAAAGAACAAGATATAGTGTGAATGATTGACCTTTTAATGTGAGCATGAAATGAGTGGATGTGCGGTGAGCGATGTTAAAGGTGGAAATCAATGTGATCTTTCGTCTAATCCCAAATTATTATGCACTAATTTGTTCTTGGTAATCACAAATTGTACTCACGCAACGAAGATTACGTGAGGCAGACGGGTCTGTTCTGCCAGTGACTCGGCAGGTTGAGTTGAAGAAAAAGACAAAAAGGAAAAATAGGAAAAAGGGGCCCAAAGTGGACGAGCAACTTGTTTCCTGTCATGGTCTGTGTTTTGGTTTGGGTTGTGTTTAGTTTTGTTCCATGTTTTCCTGTGTTCCATGTTTGTCGTGTGCTCATTAGGTTGTTGTGTCCACCTGTTCTCGTCTACTTTGTGTCGACCAATCAGCTGTCTCCAGCCACTCGTGTCTTGTCCAGGTGTTCCTCGTTGTCTCGTCAATCTGTTTGTATTTAGTTCCCTGGTTTCTTTCAGTTCTTGTCGGTTCATTGTCGTTGTCACATGTCTTTGCTATGTCATAGTCGCCAGTTGTCTTTATCATTGTGGTATGTCATTGTCAGGTGTCATTTTCCCTTTCTATTCCACGTCTTACTCACAGGTCAGTTTGTTTCCAGTTTTAGATATTCGAGTGTTTCTTTGTTACTTTGATTTGATTGGTATCTGTTGTGGGACTTTGTTCAGTTTTCCCTTTTTGAAGGTTAAATATTATTTTGAGACTCCCTCACTCCTGCCTTGCCTCCCTGCTTCTCTGCAATTGGGTCCACCATGTTCTTGCCTTGCGTTACTCGCCCTCGCCCTAACCACATACGTGACAGTTTCCCACCCGCTCAGAGGGAAATCGCGCTCGCAAATTCTTCCTGCCTGATTAAACTCGCGGGATACTCACCCCTTTACGCACAAGCATAGTTGAGGAGTTTGGGCGGCTGGGAAGGGTTTTGCCAGCCTGAGCACATGGCTCGCCCACCCACATGCGCGGAGAGGAGGCTTTGGGCCGGAAGCCAAAGTTTCAGACTGAGCAGGAAGACAAGAGCCCAGAAGAACAAAAGGACTTTTGTACTATGAGGGAGTGGCCCAAAAGACCAATGTATTTTATAGGGTGTATTCGTTACAGTACAGTGTGAGTAATAAAAATGTGCAGAGTGTGTGACGTAAGAGGCTAGACTCCTGCGGGTCTGGCCCAGCCCGAATACCACAGAGAAAAGAGGGCACCCAATAGCTACCCCCCACCCCCCACACACACACACACAAACGCCACCACCGACCACCACCCAGGAATAAGAACATGGCACAGAAGGCGGGCCTGTCCAAGCCAGGAGGCGCCAACACCCTGCCATAGTCCCCGAAGTCAGCTGGGGAGACCCCACACAGCCCGAGCGAGAGAGGGGCAACGACAACAGTGGAGCGCCCCGGCGAGAGGGAAGAGGAGGACACAGTCCTAGGGTGCAGCAGCACCGTTCTTGCCGTGGGGCCAGCTGGCACTTCCCCGGTGACCGAGAGCAGCCCTGGGTCCGGCCCCTCCCAGGAGGGCAACATGGACAAAACCCAACCCAAGAAGAGGAGGGGGAAACACGCCCACCATCCCAAGAGGCCCACTCTGCAGAACCGGAGCCAGAAGGATATGGGTTCAAGTACATGCAATTGACCCTATGGCATGCGCAGGAGTCTAAAATAACATGATTTGATCACATTACATTACATTTCTGTATGACATTCTTTCCCGGGCAGACAAGAATCAAGCTTCAAGGTTCACCGTTTTAATGAAAGGTGACCAGTTTTTCTTTATCCATTTTGGTATTTATGTTTAGCAGAGATATTTTCTTGTGTTATATACTCTATGACAAGATTTTGCCATTGGTTAATGTTGATAGCTTGTTTATCTTTCCAGTTAAACAACATTGTTTTTTTTTTTGGTTTTTTTTTTTGCGAGTTCTAAAATTACACGTACTGGTTGAGCATGTTATATGTAGCTATAGCTTTTTAACCACCCAATTGATAAAGATTAGGAGAAGTTAGAATCCTACAGTTCAAAACTGAGGAGAGTTTCTGTGTAACCAGTGACCAGTAATGCCATACATTTGTACAATGCCAAAAAGTGTGAAAATAAGTGTTTGGAGTGTTTTCAGTACAATGAATGGATATGTTTGATTTTGAATAGCCCATTTTATGCATACTGTGTTGCATAATGTGTGATCTATAGGGTACTTTAAAGTGGATCTGCTGTAAAATACTGTTTTTTGTCATTGAGAATGTATTTCTGCAGATTTGCGCCCAGTATTCATTGTCAGTAGCCAACGAGAGGTCTTTTTCCCATTTTGCAATTGGTAAGTGTATTGAATTAGCACTTGAGATTAATTTCAAACTCCTGAAGTTTGCAGATGACACCACTGTCATCGGACTCATCAAGGACGGTGACAAGTGTGTATATCGACAGGAAGTCGAGTGGCTGGAGCTGTGGTGTGGCCGACACAACCTGGAGCTGAACATGTTCAAGACTGTAGAGATGATCGTGGACTTCAGGAGGCATCCTTCGCCACAGCTGCCCCTCACGCTATCTAGCTCCCTTGTGTCAAGAGACCTTCAAGTTCCTGGGAATTACAGTCTCTCAGGACCTGAAGTGGGTGATCAAAATCAACTCCGTCCTCAAAAAGGCCTGACAGATGATGTACTTCCTGCGGCTTCTGAGAAAGCACGGCCTGCCACAGGAGCTGCTGAGGAAGTTCTACACAGCGGTCATCGAATCAGTCCTGTGTTCTTCCATCACAGTCTGGTTTGGTGCTGCTCCAAAAAAGGGCAAACTCCGACTGCAACGGACAATCAAAACTGCTGAAAGGATTGTCGGTACACCCCTACCCACCCTTGAGGATTTTCACGCTGCCAGAACTAAGACAAGAGCGTGCAAAATCCTCTCAGACCCTCCACATCCCGGTCACCGGCTCTTCCAGCTCCTTCCCTCAGGTAGGCGCTACCGATCAATGCAAACTAGAACTAGCAGACATTCCAACAGCTTCTTCCCTCTTGCAATCAACTTCTTAAACAGCTAACTTACAATTCCATTGCAACATGCTGCCAATTTCTGTTGTCTGAGTTTGTTGTCTCATTTCTGTCGGGCCAATTATATACTACTCGTGCACTCACTGTAGTAGTCTCGCCACGCTACAGTATTTGCATATTTGTTGTTGACCAATACTGGCCACTCATGCCAGAGTAGCATCTGCCCCATTTGCACACTCAGTGAGGAGTATCTGCAAAATTTGTACATTCAACATTGTCCCAGATTATCGCACTACTCGTCACTTTAAACTGCATACACTCCTTGAAGTCTCGGCGCCCTTTGCACAATGGTCATTGCACCGGACTATTGCTTGATGAGTCATTCGAACTTCTCTTAGTACTAGCGGACTCTGCATCTTTTTGCACAATTGTCAATAAATAAATGAATAAAGTGTACCGGCATTACCAGATAACTAACAACCATTTATTGCTCAGTGACTGTTTTTCTCAATGTCTTTATGTCTCCAAAGTGTTCTCTGTCAATTGACTGTCAGTTGTCGTACTAGAATGGCTCCAACTACCGGAGACAAATTCCTTGTGTGTTTTTTTTGGACATACTTGGTAAATATATATGATTCTGATTCTTACATACTTTTGAAAGGAGTGTTGTGTTTTGTGGGATTAGTTCCACTATTTTCTGAACAAAAACGGGTTGTTCTAAAGTATTTACGTGGGCTGGGAATCATTAGGATTGCTATTCTTACTTTATAGTATTTGAAGGAAGTTACCACCATTAATTTGAAATTCTTGGAATAAGCTTTCACATGACATGAATGCATTATGTTTAATAAGTGATGTTGGCGGGCCATTCCACTTTGAACCCATGTGCTGCAGTAAAGGGAAATTTTGTTTATCTCAAAATCGGGATTGTACCAGATTGGGGAGGAATGATATGGTGCTGACTGAGATTGTGTTGTTTCTAGACTTTTCCACCAAGCTGATGAAGTGGCTGCAATAATCGGATTCTTAAACATTTGGGCCATTTGAGACTTTTGCTGATAAATGGGAGGTCTGAAAGTTTGGCGCTATTGCAGCTATGATTGTTGTTCAACATTTCGATGTAACATTTAATGAGGTACTGTATTTTGCTCGCTAAGTAATCGTGTTTGAAGTTGGGCGCGTCAAGTGGCCATTCTGTTTTACTTTTCTGAAGGGTAGATAGGCTAATTCTATTTTTCATATTTTTAAAATAAAAATCTAAAATGACAGAGTCTAGCATTTGGGACCACTTTAACATGGGTTTGAATGTGATAATTGAAAATAAAGTTGGTTTGAGGTAACGTTTGAATTTTCCTGGAGCTATACACCCTAGTGAGAGGTCGGCTTTTCCAACGTTTTAAATTAAAAAAAGATTCCAGTAGCGGTACGTGATTTAGATTGACTGTCTAAATTATGCTGAAATATTAATGCATAAATATTTGATATTCCCTGTCGGCATAGGAAAGTTTGTATTTTGGTCCGCAGGATTCCATTCGTTAGTCGTTACAGGGAGTATTGTTGGTTTTGACCAATTGATTATGCTGATAATTGCGATAATGGTTAAAAATTTTTGAAGTGATGACTTGGGTGCTTGTAAATAAAGAAAGATATCAGAATCAGAATCAGAATCAGAATCAGAATCATCTTTATTTGCCAAGTATGTCCAAACACACAAGGAATTTGTCTCCGGTAGTTGGAGCCGCTCTAGTACAACAAACAGTCAATTTACAGAACACTTTGGGGACATAAAGACATTGACAAAAAACAATTGTGCAAAAAGATGCAGAGTCCTCTAGCACTTAGAGCAGTTCGAACGACTAATATTGCAATAGTCCGGTGCAATGACCATTGTGCAAAGGGCGCTGAGACTTCAAGGAGTGTATGCGGTTTAAAGTGACGAGTAGTGTGATCATCTGGGACAGTGTCGGTTGTTCAAATGTTACAGATACTCCTCAATCAGTGTGCAAATGGAGCAGATGCTACTCTGGCATGAGTGGCCAGTATATGCAAATAGTGCAGCATGGCGAGACAACTACAGTGAGTGCACGAATAATACATAATTGGCCCCACAGAAATGTGACAACGAACTCAAGTCAAAAAATTGCCAGCTTGCTGTAATGGAATTATAGGTTAGGTGTTTAAGAAGTTGATCGCAAGAGGGAAGAAGCTGTTGGAATGTCTACTAGTTCTAGTTTGCGTTGATCGGTAGCGCCTACCTGAGGGAAGGAGCTGGAAGAGCCGGTGACCGGGGTGCAGACGGTCCGAGAGGATTTTGCACGCCCTTGTCTTAGTTCTGGCAGCGTGCAAGTCCTCAATGGTGGGTAGGGGGGTACCGACAATCCTTTCAGCAGTTTTGATTGTCCGTTGCAGTCGGAGTTTGTCCTTTTTTGTAGCAGCACCAAACCAGACTGTGATGGAAGAACACAGGACCGATTCGATGACCGCTGTGTAGAACTGTCTCAGCAGCTCCGGTGGCAGGCCGTGCTTTCTCAGAAGCCGCAGGAAGTACATCCTCTGCTGGGCCTTTTTGAGGACGGAGTTGATGTTGTTCGCCCACTTCAGATTGTAATTCCCAGGAACTTGAAGGTCTCGACGGTTGACACAAGGCAGCTGGACAACGTGAGGGGCAGCTGTGGCGAAGGATGCCTCCTGAAGTCCACGATCATCTCTACCGTCTTGAGCGTGTTCAGCTCCAGGTTGTGTCGCCCGCACCACAGCTCCAGCCGCTTCGCTTCCTGTCGATATGCAGACTCGTCACCGTCCTTGATGAGGCCGATGACAGTGGTGTCATCTGCAAACTTCAGGAGCTTGACAGTCGGGTTCGCTGAGGTGCAGTCGTTCGTGTAGAGAGAGAAGAGCAGCGGAGAGAGGACACAACCTTGGGGCGCCCCAGTGCTGATGCTGCGTGTGGATGAGGTGGCCTCCCCCAGCCTGAACTGCTGTGTCCTGCCCGTCAGAAAGCTGTAAATCCACTGGCAGATGGCAGGTGAGACGCTGAGCTGGAGAAGCTTGGTTGAAAGGAGTTCAGGGATGATGGTGTTGAACGCTGAGCTGAAGTCCACGAACAGGATCCTCGCGTAGGTCCCTGCACTTTCGAGGTGTTCTAGGATGAAGTGCAGTCCCATGTTGACTGCATCATCCGCAGACCTGTTCGCTTGGTAGGCAAACTGCAGGGGGTCCAGCAAGGGACCTGTGACACTCTTGAGGTGGTCCAGCACGAGACGTTCAAAGGACTTCATGACCACAGATGTCAAAGCGACAGGCCTGTAGTCATTCAGACCAGAGATTGCAGGTTTCTTGGGGACTGGAATGATGGTGGAGCGTTTGAAGCAGGATGGAACTTCGCACATTTCCAAAGATCTGTTAAAGATCTGAGTGAAGACTGGAGCGAGCTGGTCCGCGCAGACTTTGAGGCAGGATGGGGACACATGGTCCGGTCCTGTTGCTTTGTTAATCTTCTGTTGTTTGAAGATGCGTCTCACATCCTGTTCATGGATGGTTAACGCAGAAGTCAGAGGTGTGGTTGTGGTCGCGGGTGCGGCCGGGTGGGTGTGTGGAGTGAAACTGTCCTTTTCAAATCTGCAATAGAAGGTATTCAAGTCGTTGGCTAGTGTGCTATTGTTCTCAGCTTGGGGGGATCGTCGCTTGTAATTAGTCAGCAATTGGAATGCACGCCAGACTGATTTTGAGTCGTTCGCGCTAAACTGTTTTTCCAACTTTGCTGCATAGATCCTCTTTGCAATGTTAATTTCTTTAGTAAGCTGGTTTCTAGCTCGATTATACAGGGCCCTGTCCCCGCTCTGATATGCATCTTCCTTAGCTTGGCGAAGCTGCTTAAGTTTAGCAGTGAACCACGGCTTGTTGTTGTTGAATGTCCGAAATGATTTTGTTGGTACACAAACCTCTTCACAGAAATTGATATAGGATGTGACAGTGTCCGTATATTCATCCAGGCTGCCAGCTGAATTTTCAAAGACACTCCAGTCTGTGCAGTCTAAACAGCTTTGAAGTTCCATCTTTGCTTCATTGGTCCACTTTTTGACAGTTTTCACTGTAGGCTTCGCACATTTAAGTTCTTGCTTGTACGTCGGTATTAAGTGAATTAAGCAGTGATCAGACGAGCCCAGGGCTGCACGAGGTATAGCACGGTATGCGTTTTTTACCGTAGTGTAGCAGTGGTCTAAAGTATTATTTTCCCTGGTAGGACAGTCGATGTGCTGCTTGTATTTAGGGAGTTCGTGGTTGAGTTTAGCTTTGTTAAAGTCCCCGAGAATAATGAGGGGTGAGTCAGGGTGTTTTTTATCAATTTCGTTGACCTGTTTGGCGAGCGTTAGCAATGCGGCGCTCGTGTTAGCTTGCGGTGTGATATAGACTCCAGCCAGTATAAACGATGCAAACTCACGTGGCGAGTAAAATGGTTTACAGTTCAGAAACAGCGACTCCAAATGCGGGCTGCAGTGTGTGCGGAGCACCGTGACGTCCGTACACCATTTTTCGTTTATATGGAGGCATATCCCGCCGCCCTTCGTTTTTCCCGATGATTCCCTGTCGCGGTCCGCTCGATGAATGTTGAAGCCGGGAAGCGTGACGGCGCCATCGGGTACAGCGTCGCAAAGCCAGGTCTCCGTGAAGCACATGGCCGCGGAACGTCCGAAGTCTTTACTGGTCTTTGACAGAAGATGAAGCTTGTCCATTTTGTTGGGTAGGGAGCGTACATTCGCGAGGTGGATCGACGGGAACGCCAATCTGTGTCCTCTCTTGCGGAGTTTCACCTGAATGCCGGCTCGTTTTCCTCTGTGGCGTCGCTTCCGCATCCATGCGCCGAAAACCGCGGACGCCGCTCCGGTGAGTAACTCGGGGAAAAAACTGAGCGGATTTTCGAAAGTTGGTGACAGAAAGTCCGGAGTAGCCTCCTTGATGGTTAGCAGGTCTCCCCTTGTGTAAGTGAGTCGTGTAAGGTCTCCAAAGACGGACGAAAAACACAAAAACAAAGACAATACTAGAGAGCGCGTTACCGAGGCGGCCACACTGGTAGGCGCCATCTATCTATCTACGTATAGATTGATTTTGTGTTCTGACACAGGAGTGCAGTATTCTGTGTTCTGCCGTATCGCAATTGCCAGGGGTTTGATAAATAGTGTGAATAACGGGTGAGCGTGGGCATCCTTGTCTAGTTCCTTTTTAGAAAATGTGTGATGATGATGGTGACCCTATCTGTGGTGACAGTTGCTTTGAGTGAGTTGTTTTCTGCAAAAAGAAAAGACCAGTTAACTTCTAACCTTTTTCTGCATTTAGTGACAAGACAATTGTTTTTAGAATATTATGCTGAGACATACTGTCCGACTTTTAATGAAAACCCGGTCACAATGCATTATCGACGGGAGAATTTTTGCTAGTCTGTTGGCTAAATCAGAATCAGAATCATCTTTATTTGCCAAGTATGTCCAAAACACACAAGGAATTTGTGTGTTTTAAAGCCTTAGATTTGTGTGTTCTAAGGCCTTAGAAATTATTTGAATGTCTGTATTAATTTGTGACTGCAGTCGATAATTAGCTGGATGAGTGGGGTCTTTCCCTGGTTTCAGTAGTACTTTTATTGAAACTGTGTTCTGTATAGTATAGACCAGAAATTTGTATAAAACTGGAAAATCCACCATTGCCTGAAGTTCTATCTGTTGGCATATTGTTTAACCCTTTTAGCACCATATTAATAAATATATTGATTGGTGTCACAGCTGTCAGAGGCAGTTTGAATGATTAAAATTGCATGAAGTAGCGAGGAGTTACGGTCATTTGAAATACATATGCGCCGCGGTGTCACTGGTGATCCCCATCGTTTTAAAAGGGTTAAAGCCTTATGCAATTCCGCGGTTAATGAAGCATCTAAAGACTCTTTACTTTCTGGAGTCAATTGAAGGATGTTTAGGTTATTGACAAAAGTTTCAATGTGGTTTTTATTCAGCTTATTGTGAGATGAATATAAGCTACTATAGTATTTGTAGAATACAGTATATCATTAATATCCTGTGGTGATTGAGTAAATTTTCCATTTGAATTGGACACGCTCTCGCCCGATGGCACCATAACCCCCAACCTCGGACTGGGATTGCATTCACTGTCTCCGCTACGCCGCCGAGACAGACAGCCACGGGGATGCATGGTTCATCTCACACGGACGCTAAATTAATTACCAGCCAGTCCGAAGGAGCTCATCAAAGTGGAGACGAGGAATCCTGACTCCTCAAATGGATTTTAAATTAATTAGCAGCTACCCCAGAAACCTGGACTCCCAGTCATCAGGAGACCCCCTGGGTCTGCAAAGGCTCAAGATACCGACCCAAAAAGCTTGAAAAGCTGCTGGCCCCGTGTGCCAAGATAAAAGTTCAAAAAGGCCATTTGTTCCTTTTGTCTAGGACAATGGATGAAGCACGAGCGACACCCACAGGGTGTGGAGAGATACTGCAACTCCAGAGGAACTAATCACAATCTTCACCGGATTAGAACGTTGTATGATATTTTAAGAACTTTGCATGAATGATCCCAGTGTTTACCATCACAACAGCGCCACTAGTGATTGTATTTCTGCAAATTTGAATGTCTGATGTCAGATCTGCTTGTTAACTGAATCAGATGAGACATTTCACCCCACACAGCACAAATGCCACATTGCAAATATTACAGTGTTCTCAACAACCACAGACATTGAATTTTAGATTACAGCATTGTCATCAAAGTTCAACAGTGCATCGACAGTACAGTACAACCCCAATTCCAATGAAGTTGGGACGTTGTGTTAAACATAAATAAAAAGAGAATACAATGATTTGCAAATCACGTTCAACCTATATTTAATTGAATACACTGCAAAGGCAAGATATTTAATGCTCAAACTGATCAACTTTATTGTTTTTAGCAAATAATCATTAACTTAGAATTTTATGGCTGCAACATGTTCCAAAAAAGCTGGGTCAGGGTCATGTTTTCCACTGTGTTGCATCACCTTTTCTTTTAACAACATTCAATAAACGTTTGGGAACTGAGAAAACTAATTGTTGAAGCTTTGTAGGTGGAATTATTTCCCATTCTTGCTTGATGTACAGCATCAGCTGTTCAACAGTCCGGGGTCTCTGTTGTCGTATTTTACGCTTCATAATGCGCCACACATTTTCAATGGGAGACAGATCTGGACTTCAGGGAGGCTGGTCTAGTACCCGTACTCTTTTACGACGAAGCCACGCTGTTGTAACACGTGCATAATGTGGTTTGGCATCCATGAAAAAGACGTTGCTTGGATGGCAGCATATGTTTCTCCAAAACATGTATGTACCATTCAGCATTAATGGTGCCTTCACAGATGTGTAAGTTACCCTTGTCATTGGAACTAACACAGCCCCACACAATCACAGATGCTGGCTTTTAAACTTTGCGTCTATAACAGTCCGGATGTTTATTTTGCTCTTTGGCTCGGAGGACACAACGTCCACAATTTACGAAACCAATTTGAAATGTGGACTTGTCAGACCACAGAACACATTTCCACTTTACATTATTCCATCTTAGATGAGCTCGGGCCCAGACAAGTCGGCGGCGTTTCTGGGTGTTGTTGATAAATGGCTTTTGCTTTGCATAGTAGAGTTTCAAGTTGCGCTTACGGATGTAGCGCCGAACTGTATTTGCTGATATTGGTTTTCTGGAGTGTTGCTGAGCCCATGTGGTGATATCCTTTACACATTGATGTCGGTTTTTGATGCAGCGATGCCTGAGGGATCGAAGGTCACAGGCATTCAATATTGGTTTTTGTCCTTGCCACTTACATGCAGTGATTTCTCCAGTTTCTCTGAACCTTTTGATGATATTATGGACCGTAGATGATGAAATCCCTAAATCCTTGTAATTGTACATTAAGGAGCATTGTCCTTAAACTGTTGGACTATTTTCTCATGCACTTGTTCACAAAGAGGTGAAGCTCGCCCCATCTTTGCTCGTGAATTACTGAGCAATTCAGGGAAGCACCTTTTATATCCAATCATGCCACCCACCTGTTCCCAATTAGCCTGTTCACCTGTGGGATGTTCCAAACAGGCGTTTGATGAGCATTCCTCAACTTTCTCACTTTTTTGCCACCTGTCCCAGCTTTTTTGGAATGTGTTGCAGCCATAAAATTCTAAATCAATGATTATTTGCTAAAAATGATAGAGTTTATCAGTGTGGACATTCAATATATTGTCTTTGTGGTGTATTCAACTAAAAAAAAGTTGAACATGATTAGCAAATCATTGTATTTTGTTTTTATTTATGTTTAACACAATGTCCCAACTTCATTGGAATTGGGGTTATACATTTTAACAGTATACTAATGTATTATGGATTGCAGTATGTCACCATAATTCAACAGTGATTGTTTGTAATTAATTTTAAGAGTATATTACTTTGTGGATTACAATATGTTACCATAATTTATGGTAAGAGTTTGGAATTTATTTTACCAGAATATTACTGTATTTTGGATAGCAGTACACCATAGTAGGATAACTGTGGGTTATGGTAATTTTACAGTATATGCCTGTATGTTACTGTTTCTTCACAAAGTAATAATAGAAGTACCATCTTTTATTGTCATGAACATGACATTTTCCCTCTGCATTTAACCTATTGCAGTTGTGGACATGGCACACACTGGAGCAGGGGGCTGCTTAGGTGCCCAGTGTATCACTGTCTTGCTCAAGACACCAAGGACACCACAACCGTGGGTCCAGGGAACATTGGGGGTGGATGGTACATTGCTGAATGATCTCAAGCTCTGTCAAGCTGGCGGGTTTGTTTTGTTTGTTTTTTTGCGCACATTCTTCTGCCAGTTGGTGACTTGATCTGGGGTGCCCACGGGGGCAGACGACGTGCTTAAAGGTCAGAGGACAAAGATGTTAAAAGTTTTTTTTGATAACTCTCGAACCCATTTACAAACCACATCTGCCATTTTGAAGTGATTAGATAGCAGATATATAGCAGTTAAACCGATAAATATGATTAAGATTGCACCTTCTGCTTTTTGCGTCAAGCGCTTCCGGTCTTCGGCTCTATCTGGCGCTATGACGTAACACTAGGCAAACAGCCTGTTCATTCGGGGTTGTGTGCTATTGTTCCATGCTGTTGTTCCCGTCCTTGTATATTTGTTGTCGTATGATTTAGCGATGTCACAATGGTTTATTGTGTGGAATTTGGTTGTACAAAGGGTTCAGGCAGTGCCAAGAGTTTTTTTTCTAGCTTTCTAAATGAAAAAGGAATATGTGATCAGTCGATAAAGAAAGTCAATCGATAGGGGAAGAAACGCGGTCAGCTATGGGTGCCTAGCGAGCATTCCAAACTCTCTGCTGATCACTTCAAACCGCCGTGTTTTGAGAAAGACTTAGCAGAAAGCATTGGATACACACGTGTGGTTAGGCAGAGGCTGAAACCAGCTGTGGTCCAACAATTTTTCCTTCGGCCATCGGGACCTCAACTGCCAGCAAGAGAACAAAATCTTGCCAACAGGTGAGGATTTCCTTGTATATACCTACGACTCTATTATCACTGGGCAGTAGGTAAAAAAGACCCACGGAGTATTTTTCAGTACTGTACTTTTGCCTATATGACAAGCCAACAGACACCGCAAAGACTTTCTGTGCGCCGTGTTATTATGCTTCCTTAGCAAGAGGCACACAATATATAGGAATGCTGCATACTATGTAAAAGCTTATGCCTGTGTCATTGAAACATATATGAATATATAATACGTATAGTCGTGGTAAAAAATATTCGCACCCTTGGGGTGCCATTATTTCTAGGAATGACTGTATAAAAAGACATGCTTTTGACATACCTTCACATCGATCCAGTGGCCACTCTCGTTTTCTGTTGTACCGCTGCTACTTGGCCGCTCGTTGTCGTCACTGTCAGGTTCCAACCTCCAGATCGGCTCAAACATGTACGGTTTGACGATGCCAAGTTCAGTTGGGTGCTCCTGCTCATATTCCAACACATTGCTCGCCATTGCGTATAGAGTATAGCGCGCTGCGTTTGTCAATTGCAACGTCACTTCCGGTAGTCCTTGTGGTTGATAAAGTAACCACACCTCAGTGTCTTGAGCTTGGGGTATGTTCGGGGAGTGCTCAATACGCGGAATAAAAACCTAATTTGTTGGAAGTGATGCGCATGTATTACATAACATATAAACAATGCAAATATGAATTTTAACTGACCCCATAACATATTTGTCCTCTAACCTTTAACCACTTGGCAACAGGTGCCCATCCATAACAGAGTGTGTAGAGTGTAGAGGGTGCAGAAAGGGTTATTGGTATTCCCCTACCCAATCTTGAGGACTTGCACACTGCAAGAACTAAGATAAGAACAGGCAAAGGTCTCTTGTACTTACCTCACCCCGGAAGGCACCTTTTCCTATCTGGTAGGTGCTATCGAACAATGCACACCACAACCAGCAGACGTGCTGCTTCTTTCCCCTTGCCATTAACTTCTTTAACAGTTTACTTAACCTCATCGTGACACTCTGCCAATTTGAATATCTCTGTTGTGCCATTATTATTGCAATCATTGTTGCAGCTCTGTCACTCCGCATCATTTTCACGTTTGTTGTTCGAGACTTTGTATTGCTCAATGACTGGTATATTGTAACCGTGTTTCTGTCCTAAATGCATATTTGCTTTGTTTTTTTTGCTCTAGTTCTAGAGTGGCTCCAAATTCCTTGTGTGTTTTAACATATACTTGGCCAAAAAAGAAGATTTTATTCTGATGTGCATCATGGTGAATAAATAGCCGCGTAGTCTACTGTGGATAATAACTATTCCAAACAGTGAAAAAATAGGCACTGCTGCAGCATAAATACACTTTAAAATTACTACTGAACAAAAGAGGAAATTGTAGTTTTGACAAAACCAATGAAAAAGTATGAATTCGGTCAATAAAGGGTAATTATAGTAGACATGTAAGCATCAGTCATAGTCTTCTCTTCTAAAGCCTTGCCTCGTGTACTATTGTGCACACACATACGCAAACACACACAAACAAGCGCGTGTGCACACACACGCAAACACGCACACACACACACACGCATACACAAAACCAACAAAGCCGCCCACTCTGTAATAACGGGTTTATGGAACAACATTGTATAGCCACATAATAGCCATGTCATAATTTGCTCTAACAACTCCAATTATGCCTTTTATTGATTCAGGCAAACATTTTAATTGGAGCAGCTATGCCTCTTGTATTACCAGACATGGACGGTGTTCAATGGTAAACATTTGAGCTTCTCTTCATCCCACATGGATGAATCCATGACAGTGTAATTTCTTTCTCTTGATTCTGAAACCACTGTAAACATTGGTCAACAACAGTCATTTGAGCACTCAGAGACCTTGTCCCGCTCTGTCACTCACTTTTGAGAGGAAAAGGAGACAGGAGCTGAGAGCAAATGGTAAAGATGAGCTACTTCTTGGTTGAACCGTATTTTCACGACCATAAGTTTCATTTTTAATAGTTTAATTTTGAACAATTTTATGACTTTTCCAAAGTCAACATGATTTTTTTCTGGTAAAATTTCCGCAACCTGGAAGTGGACGTGATCCAAAACACCATGGCTGGCTACACAAGCACGACGAAATGGTTGAGGGAAGCAGCAGCTTTTCCGATTCTGAAACAGACAGCATAGCTCATTTGCTATGCTATGCTAAAGATTTTCTGCTCGTTGGTCCATACATGTATGAGTCAGATGCAGTGGATGCCGGCGTCAAGGTGTTCCTGACCGACCAGACATGGAATGGCTTCTCGACACAAGGAGACTGAATGAATGGTGAGTCGTGAACACGACTGGATTTATATTTTATTAAAGTTCAATCTTGAAAAAGGGGATCATCAATTTTATTTTTTATACTTTTCACTACGATCATTTCGAAACAACTGTAGTCTGCAAAACGTGTATGAAAGATGTTCCGATGAAGACTGGCGAATCCATGTAAAATCACCTGAAGATGAAGTACATTATTGAGTGCGATGCGTTTGTCACGTTAAAGAGAGCCGCGACTCAGCGTCTCTCCTGTATCATCAACAAAACAACACCGCAGACCCCGTAGCAATCGCGGTGGGCATTGAAGCGTTTGTGTTTTTGTGTTCGCTCCGTGAACGGGGCGGGAAGATAACAAGATAGTAAGTTTGCAGGTCACGGATGAGATAGAAAGTGTTAAACGGAGCTTGTTTAGATGAGCATTTAGCAGCTAGCTCTAGCTAGTGAATATACGTGCCATTTGGAAGTAACCCGGCTGCTGGTTCAACTTGTGGTAAATAATTTATCAATAAAAGCCAAATATAGGAGGCTCACCTCTCAGCGTATCCACAATCATAAGCCATTCAACTGATGAAAGAGCTGTCTTTAAAGTACGTGTAACACAGCACGCTTGTCAAGACTGGTGAAAAATAGAGAAAGATGGCCCAATGTTTGATATTCGCCTGACATTCAGTTTTCAGACGCTCATACTCGGCCTCATAACTTCATTTTCGACTATATCATGTAGTGTGCGGAGGACAATTTCGTAAACTGTCTGTAAAACAATCACAGCTGGATTTGTTTTCACAACAAATGCATATAAAGCGATAATTCTAGATTTCATAACAGCAATGATTCTCCATTTCGCATACCATTGTGTCAGGGACCGTCTACAAATTACATATCCCAGGGTGGCAAATGCGTAACAAATCATCCATCCATCCATTTTCTGAGCCGCTTCTCCTCACTAGGGTCGCGGGCGTGCTGGAACCTATCCCAGCTGTCGTCGGGCAGGAGGCGGGGTACACCCTGAACTGGTTGCCAGCCAATTGCAGGGCACATAGAAACAAACAACCATTCGCACTCACAGTCATGCCTACAGGCAATTTAGAGTCTCCAATTATTGCATGTTTTTGGGATGTGGGAGGAAACCGGAGTGCCCGGAGAAAACCCACGCAGGCACGGGGAGAACATGCAAACTCCACACAGGCGGGGCCGGGGATTGAACCCGGGTCCTCAGAACTGTGAGGCTGACGCTCTCACCAGTCGTCCACCGTGACGCCGTAACAAATCAGAATCAGAATCAGAATCATCTTTATTTGCCAAGTATGTCCAAAACACACAAGGAATTTGTCTCCGGTAGTTGGAGCCGCTCTAGTACAACAGACAGTCAATTTACAGAACACGTTGGAGACATAAAGACATTGACAAAAAACAATTGTGCAAAAAGATGCAGAGTCCTCTAGCACTTTGAGCTAATGACTAATATTGCAATAGTCCGGTGCAATGACCATTGTGCAAAGGGCGCTGAGACTTCAAAGAGTGTATGCGGTTTAAAGTGACGAGTAGTGCGATCATCTGGGACAATGTTGGTTGTGCAAATGTTACAGATACTCCTCAATCAGTGTGCAAATGGAGCAAATGCTACTCTGGCATGAGTGGCCAGTATATGCAAATAGTGCAGCATGGCGAGACAACTACAGTGACTGCACGAGTAATACATAATTGGCCCCACAGAAATGTGACAACGAACTCAAGTCAAAAAAACTGCCAGCTTATTGTAATGGAATTATAGGTTAGGTGTTTAAGAAGTTGATCGCAAGAGGGAAGAAGCTGTTGGAATGTCTACTAGTTCTAGTTTGCGTTGATCGGTAGCGCCTACCTGAGGGAAGGAGCTGGAAGAGCTGGTGACCGGGGTGCAGACGGTCCGAGAGGATTTTGCACGCCCTTGTCTTAGTTCTGGCAGCGTACAAGTCCTCAATGGTGGGTAGGGGGGTACCGACAATCCTTTCAGCAGTTTTGATTGTCCGTTGCAGTCGGAGTTTGTCCTTTTTTGTAGCAGCACCAAACCAAACTGTGATGGAAGAACACAGGACTGATTCGATGACCGCTGTGTAGAACTGTCTCAGCAGCTCCGGTGGCAGGCCGTGCTTTCTCAGAAGCCGCAGGAAGTACATCCTCTGCTGGGCCTTTTTGAGGACGGAGTTGATGTTGGTCGCCCACTTCAGGTCCTGAGAGATTGTAATTCCCAGGAACTTAAAGGTCTCGACGGTTGACACAAGGCAGCTGGACAACGTGAGGGGCAGCTGTGACGAAGGATGCCTCCTGAAGTCCACGATCATCTCTACCGTCTTGAGCGTGTTCAGCTCCAGGTTGTGTCGGCCGCACCACAGCTCCAGCCGCTCTGCTTCCTGTCGATATGCAGACTCGTCACCGTCCTTGATGAGACCGATGACAGTGGTGTCATCTGCAAACTTCAGGAGCTTGACAGTCGGGTTCGCTGAGGTGCAGTCGTTCGTGTAGAGAGAGAAGAGCAGCGGAGAGAGGACACAACCTTGGGGTGCCCCAGTGCTGATGCTGCGTGTGGATGAGGTGGCCTCCCCCAGCCTGACCTGCTGTGTCCTGCCCGTCAGAAAGCTGTAAATCCACTGACAGATGGCAGGTGAGACGCTGAGCTGGAGAAGCTTGGTTGAAAGGAGTTCAGGGAGTTTAGCAGTAAACCACGGCTTGTTGTTGTTGAATGTCCGAAATGATTTTGTTGGTCTATTTTTCATTCTGTTTGCTGTAGTAGTTGGAAACGGGAGTCCACTACATGTCAAACTTTGCTAATGTCTTGCATTGTAGAGAAAATGGATGCAATTAACTGGCAAACATATTCACCAAAATTCAATAACAGTCACAAATATTGACTAAAAATCAATAAAAACACCTTTTCTCAGTCTGATTGCTGTAGTACAGTGGGGCAAACAAGTATTTAGTCAGCCACCAATTGTGCAAGTTCACTTAAAAAGATGAGAGAGGCCTGTAATTTTCGAAAATGTCTATTTACTTTTTCACTTAACTACATTTATAATTGTTTCTTTTTGCACTTTTACCTACCGAAGGAAGTCGCTTCCGTACTTTTACCAAAGTAGTTTTTCTGCTGCTTTTGACATGTCTGCCTATGAGCATTGGTTCAACACAGCCTTCAATTTCAGAGTGCAACAGACTGTCAAGACTGCCGAAGAAAATGAACGATACCTACCTACCCACTCTTGAGGAGTTGCACGGTGCCAGTACTAAAACACAGGCACGCAAAATCCTCTTCGACCCAGCACATCCTGGTAACCACCTATTCCAGCTCCTTCCCTCATGTAGGCATTATCAAACAATGCACACTAACAGCAGACATTCCTACAGCTTTTTCCCTCTTGCCATCAACCTCTTTAACAATTGACTTACAATGTCAATGTAACATCCTGCCAATTTTGTACTTGGGACACGTCTCCATTATTTCTGCTCTCTCTGTATTATCACGCTGCATCATTTGCATACGATTATTGATTACCACTGGCCACTCACGTGTTTGAGAACACTCTGCATCATTTGCACAATCATCACTGTCCCAGATCATTGCACTATGAGTCACTTTGAATTGCTCTTAATTGCTAGAGGACTGCATCATTTGCACAATGCCATTTTATCAGCATCCCCGCACTAGAGGTACACTTTCATTGCTCAATGACTCTCCATGCTTGTGTTTTTTATGTCTTAAATGTAATTTTTTTCTTAGTGACTGTTTGTTATCATACTAGAGTGGTTTCACCTACCAGAGATAAATTCCTTGGTCAATAAAGCTGTTTCTGATTCTGATCAGATTGCTTAATTGCAGACACACAAATCAGGTTTAAAGCTATAATATATATAATATGTAACTCCAACATCCTCCAACATTTTTATTGTAACATATATGATCTTTGGATAAAATGTAATTTATTTAAGAAATAAATTCATCGAAGCAGCGACACCTGCGCTGCTTCTAGTTTAGCGTGATTTGACCCTTAACGTTATAAATCAAGCTATTTTGTCTCGTAGAGGGCTCCACATCACTTTTATATGTATAAAACGTAGGGAAAGCGACAAAAAACCTTTTATTATTCTCATAATCTAAAGGCTCAAAACACAACAAGGAGTGGAATGTTATATAGAATAGAATATTTAATGACATCTACAAGGGATCTATAGGGAAACACACAAAGGGGGTCTAACTACAAAAAGGAAACACGAATAATGGTGGAAGAAAGAAAAATAGGCGTACAGAAAGGGAAAGAGAACATCGTATGTTGTGGGGCTAAAGTTGAGAATGTGAACATTTAATGCATTGAGTAGTTGCTTGCTGAGGCTCGCCGACCGATCACGGCAGGGGAAAAAATGATCGAAGCCGCATGGCCAGTTTCGTCGATCGAAACGCCACCAGCTTGGTTGCGGCGGGTGTTCGCGGGGTACACCCTGAACTGTTTGCCAGCCAATCACAGACAATATATTCATCGAAGCGCATATCAGTATTACAAGCGCAGCACTTTCTTGGCCCAATGGTTAATATCATCACCTGCCACCGAGGGGGATCAAGGTTCAAGACCCCGACTGGACCATCCGCCAACATCCCCCGGACTCACAGCTGTGGTGTCCTTGAGCAAGACACTGATACCCTGAACTGCTCCCTGGTCGCTACAGCTGCCCCCTGCTCCAGTGTGTTCCACTAACAAGTGTGTGTGTTCACTGTGAGGGGTAAAATGCAGAGAACAAATTTTGTGTGCATCTATGCATGTTCATGACAATACAGGTGATTCTTCTTCTTCGTCTTCTTATCTCGCAGATAGACGGCCCTCTTTTGTTCAGTATTTATATGCTGCCGCTTGGCAATATAATACGCAAATATAAGATTAACTTTCACTGTTATGCCGACGATATTCAGCTACAATATACATGCCATTAAAACTAACTAGTCCACGTGATTGCTTTAATCTGGAGTTGTGTCTTGCTGAGATTAAACAGTGGATGTCCTATAACTTTTTGCTCCTGAACCCTGAGAATACTGAGCTGTTAATAATTGGCCCTGTTAAACATAGCCACTTGTTTAAGGAGACCACTCTGAGTTTTGACAAAAGCAACGTTACCAAGAGTGAGTCAGCAAAAAATCTCGCCGTTATGTTTGTTTCAACTCTCTCTTTTCATTAAGAATATTACTAAAACTGTGCGTTCTCATCTTTGCAATATCGCTAAAATACGGCCCATCCTATCCGCTAGTACTATAGAATTGCAGCATGTTCACCTGTCTTCAAACCAAAATGGAAGGCGTCAAAAAAGAAGAATGAGGGTGAGAGAGTGAAGCCACAGAGGAGAAAAAGGAAGAAGAGCTGAAGCAGAAAGAGAACAAAGGAGAAGAGGACCACTTTTATCAAATGAAATTTGCACAACACGAGTTGACCATGTCGTGAACCAGAGTTGGCGTCTGTCAATAGGACATTTTGACCAAAAAAAAGAACAGGAAAAAAAATCTATCAACAGCTTATAGTATTGCATGCAACATAGCAGCATTTTTTTCATCCCCCTTCCGATGACATTTTACAATTGTTTTTTTTCTCCATAGGATTGAGGGTTGAGAACAACAAGGCAGAAAGGGGGACACATACACGCAAGAACAAGAGAGAGAGATCATGAACATGATGAACATCCAGCCAGATCCCGCTAGATGAAGAAATTATGTCTATTTTTTTTCTGTACTGTATTTTCATTAGGCTGACTTTCAGTACGGCAGCATGGTGGTCGACCGGTTAGCACATCTGCCTTAACAGCTCTGAGGACCTGGGTTAAAATCCGGCCTTGGCTGTGTGGAGTTTGCATGTTCTCCCTGTGGTACGTGGGTTTTCTCCGGGTACTCCGGGTTCCTCCCACATCCCAAAATCCTGGTGACACGTTCAGGGTGTACCCCACCTCTCGCCCAGAGTAAGCTGAAATAGGCTCCAGAACGCCCGCTACCCAAGTAAGGATAAGTGCTTTCGAAAATGGATGGATGGATATTTTTATTTTTTCCCCTGATTTATTTATTTATTTATTTTTTACTGTAATTGTCACCGGTGCTGGATACAGTATTTTATTTTTGTCTGATACTTACGATGTTATCTACACTACTGTACTAGAATGAAAACTGGGACATGTTATGTTGTGATTCTCCATATTGACATGTTGACTTATGTGGGTATATGGAAAGAAAGAAATTATATTTTCATCAGTCTGCAGCATTGGTCTTTGGTATAGTTTTTGATGAATTTCGTTTTGTATACAATACAGTAAACAAATATTATATGAAACGTCTGTGTTTTGTATGGGCGCAAAATGTTGTTTTTTTAAATTTGTGTATAGTTTTTACCAGTCTTTTATTTTGCAAAGGATCAGAGGTGTTCTGAAACGTGTGTGTGTAGTTGTCTGAATTGTGTATAGTGTTTTGACAAAATGAGCCCTGTTTTGAAAATCGTGTTTTAGAAATTGTAAAAAACAGTAAAAGAGGGCAACGCCGAGTGTGTGAGTTATCAAGGCATTATAAATGTATGTAAATAGAATGTAATGTGACCAAATCATGTCTTCTCATCTTGGACTCCGGTGCATGCCATAGGGTCACTTGCATGTACTCGAAACCATATCCTTTTTTGGATCAGGACCTATAGTGTGGGCCTCTGGAGATGCTGGGCTTGTTTCCCCCAGCTCCTCTTGGGTTGCGTTTTGTGCGTGTTGCCCTCCGAGGGGGGGCAGTCCCAGTTCAGCTCCCAGTCCCAAGGTGGAGGGGAGGTGCCTGCTGGACCCATTCCAGGGGCATCATCCTGGTCTCCGGATGGGGTGCTGGGGGCTGTGGTGCTGCTCCCCAGGCCTGTGTCCTCCTCTTCCGTCTCCCCAGGGCACTCTGCCATAGTCGTCTCCCCTCTCTCGCTCGGGCTGTGTGGGGTCCATAACTGACTTTGGTGCCTATGGTGAGGTGTCGTCTCCCTCCCTGCATCTCTGGAGCTCAGCCACAGTGATCTTTGGGTTGTTCTTTACCTCTCTCACCAAGGCTCTTCTCCCCTGATTGCTCAGTTTGGCCGGACGGCCAGCTCTAGGAAGTCCCAAACGTCTTCTATTTAAGGATTATGGAGGCCACTGTGCTCTGAGGAACCTTAAGTGCAACATATTTTTTTTGTAACCTTGGCCAGATCTGTGCCTTGCCACAATTCTATCTCTGAGCTCTTCAGGAGGTTCATTTGACCTCATGATTCTCATTTGCTCTTACATGCAATGTGAGGTGTAAGGTCTTATATTGACAGGGGTGTGGCTTTCCTAATCAAGTCCAATCAGTATAATCAAACGCAGCTGTACTCCAAAGAAGGTGTAGAACCATTTCATGGAGGAGCAGAAGAAATGGACAGCACCCGAGTTAAATATGAGTGTCAAAGCAAAGGGTCTGAATACTTATGGCTTTGTGATATTTCAGTTTTTCTTTTTTAATAAATCTGCTAAAATTTCAACTATGGCCTGGAGAGGGCACGCCACCCTTTTTCGACTGAGGAGCATGGTCTCAGATTTGGAGGTGCTGATTCTCATCCCAGCCGCTTCACACTCAGCTGCAAACTGCTCCACTGAGAGTTGGGGGTCACGGTGTCATGAAGCCAACAGAACCACATCATCTGCAAAAAGGAGAGATGCAATACTGAGGCGACCAAACCAGACCCCCTCTACGCCTCAGCTGCGCCTAGAAATACTGTCCATAAAAGTTACGAACAGAATCCGTGACAAAGGGCAGCCTTGGCAGAGTCCAACCCTCACCGGAAACGAGTCCGACTTACTGCCGGATATGCAGACCAAACTCTGACTCCGGTCGTACAGGGACCGAACAGCCCATATCAGGGGGTTCGGTACCCCATACTCTCAAAGTACCCCCCAAAGGACACTCCGAGGGACACGGTCGAACACCTTCTCCAAGTCCACAAAACACATGGAGACTGGTTGGGCGAACTCCCATGCACCCTCGAGGATCCTGCCGAGGGTGTAGAGCTGGTCCACTGTTCCATGGCCAGGACGAAAACCACACTGCTCTTATTGAATATGAGATTCGCCCTGCCGACGGACCATCCCCTCCAGCACCCCTGAATAGACCTTAGCAGGGAGGCTGAGGAGTTTGATCCCCCTGTAGTTGGAACATACCCTCCGGTCCCCCTTCTTAAAAAGGGGCACCACCACCCCAGTCTGCCAATCCAAAGGCACTGTCCCACGTAATGTTGCAGAGGCGTGTTAACCAGGACAGCCCTACAACATCCAGAGCCTTGAGGAGCTCCGGGCGAATATCATCCACCCCCGGGGCCCTGCCACCAAGAAGATTTTTAACCACCTCGGTGACCTCAACCCCAGAGATAGGGGAGCCCACCTCAGAGAACCCAGACTCTGCTCCCTCATGGGAAGGCGTGTCGGTGGAATTGAGGAGGTCTTCGAAGTATTCTCCCCACCGGCTCACAACGTCCCGAGTCGAGGTCAGCAGTGCCCCATCCCCACTATACACAGTGTTGATGGTGCACTGCTTCCCCCTCCTGAGACGCCGGATGGTGGACCAGAATTTCCTCGAAGCCATCTGGAAGTCTTTCTCAGTGGCCTCCTCCCATGCCCGGTTTTTGCTTCAGCGACCACAAAAGCTGCATTCTGCTTGGCCAGCCGGTACCCATCAGCTGCCTCAGGGACTCCTGAGGCAGCTCCCACAGGCCAAAGAGGCCCGATAGGACTCCTTCCTCATCTTGACGGCCTCCCTCACTGTTGGTGTCCACCAACAGGTTCGGGGATTTTCCCCACGACATGCACCGACCACCTTACGGCCACAGCTCCGGTCGGCCACCTCAGCAATGGAGGCGCGGTGGAACATGGTCCACTCGGACTCGATGTCCACCGCCTCCCCCGGAACATGAGCAAAATTCTGTCGGAGGTGGGAGTTGAAACTCCTTCTGACAGGGGATTCCGCCAGACGTTCCCAGCAGACCCTCACAATATATTTGGGCCTGCCACGTCGGACCGGCATCTTCCCCCACCATCGGAGCCAACACACCACCAGGTGGTGATCAGTTGACAGCTCCGCCCCTCTCTTCACCCAAGTGTCCAAGACCTGCGGTCGCATGTCCAATGACACGACCACAAAGTCGATCATCGAACTGTGACCTATGGTGTCCTGGTGCCAAGTGCATGTGTGGACACCCTTATGCTTGAACATGGTGTTCGTTATGGACAAGCCGTGATGAGCACAGAAGTCCAATAAGAGGACACCGCTCGGGTTCTGATTGGGGGGGGGGGGGGGGGCGTTCCAGCCAATCACGCCCTTCCAGGTCCTACTGTCATTGCCCACGTGAGCATTGAAGTCCCCCAGCAGAACGATGGAGTCCCCAGCGGGAGCGCTCTCCAGCACCCCCTCCAAGGACTCCAAAAAGGGTGGGTACTCTGAACTGCTGTTTGGTGCATAGGCACAAACAACAGTCAGGAGCCGTCCCTTCACCCGAAGGCGGAGGGAGGCTACCCTCTCGTCCACCGGGGTGAACCCCAACATACAGGCGCCGAGCCGGGGGGCAATAAGTATACCCACACCTCCTCTGCGCCTCTCACCGTGGGCAACTCCAGAGTGGAAAAGAGTCCAACCCCTCTTGAGAGGACTGGTACCTGTGCGTGGAGGCGAGTCCGACTATATCTAGTCGGAACTTCTCGACCTCATACACAAGCTCGGGCTCCTTCACTGCCAGAGAGGTGACATTCCACGCCCCAATTCCGTTCTGTAGCCGGGGATCGGCCACCGCCCAGTTCACACTGCACCCGATCACTATGGCCCTTCCCACAGGTGGTGAGCCCATGGGAAGGGGGACCCACGTTACCCTTTCAGGCTGTGCCCGGCTGGACCTGCACCCCCGGCCACCAGGCGCTCGCCTTTGAGCCCCACCACCAGGCCTGGCTCCAGTGGGGGGCCCTATTCCGACTTGGAATATCAAATATCTAGGCATTAATATCTGCGATTGGCTGGCAACCAGTTCAGGGTGTACACCGCCTCCTGCCTGATGATAGCTGGGATAGGCTCCAGCATGCCCGTGACCCAAGTGAGGAGAAGCAGCTCAGAAAATGGATGGATGGATGGATGGATATGTCATGGTCTGTGTTTTGGTTTGGGTTGTGTTGAGTTTTGTTCCATGTTTTCCTGTGTTCCATGTTTGTCGTCTGCTCATTAGGTTGTTGTGTCCACCTGTTCTTGTCTACTTTGTGTCGACCAATCAGCTCTCTCCAGCCACTCGTGTCTTGTCCAGGTGTTCCTCGTTGTCTCCCTGGTTTCCCTGGTTTCTTTCAGTTCCCTGGTTTCTTTCAGTTCTTGTCGGTTCATTGTCCTTGTCACATGTCTTTGCCATGTCATAGTCGCCAGTTGTCTTTATCATTATGGTATGTCATTGTCAGGTGTCATCACCTGCACCTTCCTAAAACAGCCATCTACCAGCTGAAGAACATATCCAGAGTGAAGGCTTTCATGTGCCAAGCAAACCAGGAGAAGCTCATCCATGCTTTGATCTCAAGTTGATTCCTGCAATGGTCTTCTGACTGGACTCCTCCAAAAGAGCATTAAACAGCTGTAGCTCATTCAGAATGCTGCAGCTCAGAATCTGACCAGAACATAGATGGCAGAACATCCATCGATCCATTTTCCGTACTGCTTATCCCCACTAGGGTCATGGGTAAGCTATAGCCTATTTCAGCTGACTTTGAGCGAGAGGCGGCGTACACCGTGAACTGGTCGCCAGCCAATCGCAGGAGGTCAGAACATATTACTCCAATTCTGAAGTATCTACAATGACTGACAGTCATTTTTAGAATAGATATTAAAGTTCCGCTACTAGCGTATAAATCACTAAAAGGTTTAGGTCCTGAATCCATGAAAGAAATTCTCATGGAATATAAACCCAAACAGGACAGTCCAGTTGCGATCGGTTCAATGCCCTGAGAATGAAATGACTTGGATGAATGAGAATATTCATCGGCACAAACCCAGTTGGGTCTGAGATCTACAGACTCAGGTCCAGTAGTGGAGCACAGTCCAAAGAAAACATGGTGAAGTAATGCTGCACACAAATGGAATAAGTTGCTCGCAGAAGTGATGTCAGCCCCAAGTGTGAATGTTTTTATGAACATTTATCTATTTGTTTTAAATGTTTATAAGCGGTTTATTTGTGTTATTATTTTTAATGCTCTTAATCATGTAATGCACATTGAGTTACCTTGTGGATGAAATGTGCTATATAAATAAATGTACTTTGCTTTCCACTAACAATAACGCAGGTTGTATTAAAATATCAACTCACAGGTTCAAGTGTTTAGAGATTATAAAAGCATTCCAACACACCGCTCATCAGTAGCACTGCCTTGCTCACTTCCCACATCCTGTCCTACCCTGCCCTTTTCTCTCCTCTCTCATCGTGTCCTATTGGTTAGTTGTTGCATGTCCTCACCAGGTGCCCCCCCCCCATCCCACAAATCCACAAATAAGAACGTGATTTGTCTTTATCACATTACTTGTAGTCAAATGTCTAGACTGTCTCACTTTTGTTCTGCTGTGGTTCGCACCATTGTTTCCCTTGTCCGTTCTGTCCCTCGGTCTGCCCTAAAACCCTTTTCTGTCTGACTGCATTTTCAATAAACATCAGCATAATTAAAAAAATAGAAAATAAGCAGAGGGAGTATTTCAAACTAAACCTTTTGGACAGCAAAACTGTCATGTCCATGACATGGCCATGTCAACTGTCAGAAGGTCAGCTATCCCTGATAGCCTAAAGAGCTATTTATCACTTACTGACCTTCAAAGAGTGAAGAGACAAAGGTCACCAGACCAGCGTGGGGCAAGTCCATTCATTTTGCAGAGATTTGTATGTTATTAACATCTCACTTTCAGTGATGCCGGTACGCGTTACTCAAAAAATGTGGTCCGGCAACGTCGTAAGTAATCTAACACGTTACTTTTTATATTAGTCAGATTACAGATACTTTGATTCATCTGCCAATAGTTACTTTTTTGTTCACGAGAACCAGAGCTTAATATGCTTTTGAATAATAATATGCTAGTTATGGTCAAGCAACAGATATTTATCATGAACAAACTTCAATGCTTGGGAAGATGAGTCAAGTCAAAAACCAAGACACTTAATTCAGTCGCAATGCATGTCATAAGTGTAGGCCAATTTTCAGCCTTTGTTTTAGTAATGACTAATAAAGCAGACGAAACACACTTTATTCATAACTATCCATAACTAAAATGCCCACAACGACTAACTACAATTATTGAAAATTATCTATCTATCTATCTATCTATCAGTTAGGAGTCTTTAAAGAAGTGTACCTCATTAGAATGGTGTGCTTGTTTATATTTGGGTGGCTATTTGGCATGTCAGTTTCTCATTTAATGTGGCTTCAACTACATTCATATTTTAGCTATTTTTTCATGTTGATGACATCATTCTGTCACAAGCCTCCATTACCAAGTAATTAAGCTAATGCTTTTTTGGTACTGCGGATAAGTGATATTCCTGCCACTTGCCAGCTGCTGAAAGTAACTAAAAAGTTACTTTTTTCTTCGTTACTTTTGAAATCAAGTAATCAGTAAAGTAACGTGTTACTTTTAAGCTCAAGTAATCAGTAAAGTAACGAAGTTACATTTTCAAGGTAACTGTGGCAACAATGCTCACTTTAGAGGAGAGGTGAGATGAGAATGAACTTTGGCACTTGAGTTCTGTACAGCCCATGATTAGTTGTGTATCAGGAAAGTCTTTGAAGTGATTAGGCAGATGAGCTTTAACATCGTCAACATCAATCCAAATACACACTGAGCCCAAGAATGTGTACTGATAGTTGGTCCATGAAGAGATAATGCAGCTTCCAGTGGAAATGTGAATGTTAAACCGGGTTGCTAAGTCCCTCTCCTTAAGACCAGCAGACAGGTACATAAGAAGTAGGAAGAGCTCATGGATCCGTTCCAAAGCTCGACTCTGGTGAGAAAACACACAATCTACATCATTCATTTGTTAAACTAATAGGAAGCGGAACAGAAATGCGACAATAATAGGTCTTATTTTGTCAAATAGGTCTAATTTGACATCTAATCTGACATTCATGCTCATTTTTCCCGACAAAAATTAATGCAATACCAAGTAACCATGTACAGTACTACTACAAAAAAAAAGCCAATACAAACCAGGTATGTTGGATTGACATAAAGTATGTACCTGATTAATTTATTCGTTCAGCAGCTTTGGCCCTTGATGCTCGAATCGTTCTTGCCACTGAAGGTTCAATCAATCCCCCAAAAACATGACGTGCCGGTAACTTGCAACATAACAGTAACTGAATATATCATCTACAATATGGCCACAAACATTGTATACACATTATGGGTACCTTTTTCCCATCTTACCTTGGATAGAATCAATTGTCTTCATCAGATCTGGCAAATCTTTGCAGTCAAAGGTCGAGTTTATTTTTAAATCTTGGATCTCTTTCTTTAAATATTTTCCTTTTAATTAAAATGTTTTCGTGTACTGCGTTGTCCAGCAAAGTGGGTTCTGGGACTGAGCAAAAGTTGTGATAAGCGGCAAAAGAGCATTCCATCGTCTGCTTGCAGTGCTCATTCTGCTCAGGTCTGCTTACTCGTTCCCAAACACCAAACATTGGTGGTAGAATTGTGTAAGCGGTCCACTGGAACAATACCGAGACAGCGCCTGTCTGTAGTTTATTCCTTCCCTCTGGAGTTTTCAACAGAATAATCTACCTCGGGTGAAGTGCAGATTGTAGAACTTGGTGAATGATGTGTCAGTGAATTTGTCACAACGAATATTCATGAACCACCGCTTTTAGAGTTCAACATTGCTGGCAAGTCCGTGGTAACTTAAAAACACCATTGTACTTTGCCGAAGATGTGCACATTGGAACACAACAATGTGCATGGTACTGTTTTTGTAGCAATCTTGTCTTTTTTTAAGGCTCATTCTGCTGTTTACTATACAGTAGTTATGGAGTCAGATTTGTGCCAAAAAAGAATCACACAAACCTTTTTAAATTGCAAACAAAAAACAAGACTATAAAACAAAACTTTTTAAATTGCAAGCAAAAACTAAGACATAAGACATAGATATACTCTAACTCAAGCAAAAAAAAATGTCATTACTTGCAATGAAAATATTTTTTGCTTGCGATGACAATATTTGCGTGTGTGCTCCCTGACACTTCGCTTACGTTCCAATATCTGCGCGTGTGCGCTCCGTGATTTTGTGCTCACTTTCAATCTCTGTGTGTTCGCTGCCTGACTTTTTGTGTTTTCTTTTTGGCACAAACCTCTGAGGTGGGCAGGCTTTATGTGGAATGTATCCTCGTTGACTACCGTATTTTCACGACCGTAAGGCGCACCGTATTAAATAGGCGGGGTCTATTTCTGTATTTAACACATACATAAGGCACACCGTATTATTGGGGGCAGGCATGGTAAAACATACGGTAGCATGCATGCACGCTAAAACATACGCTAGCATGCATGCAAGCGTAAGTTTTTAAAAAGGCAGCGGGAGCAAAACCGAGTTCGGTTGTACTATATTGAAGTATTTAACAATGTACTCACGTTATTTTTTTGACCAATCCTCATCCACAAATCCATCAAAGTCCACATCTTCTGTACCCGAAATGAACAGCTTGGCAAGTTCTCCATCAAACATGCCGGGTTCCCTCTCATCATTGTCGGAGTCAGTCTCGTTACCGGGGGGCTGTTCAGCAATGATGCCGGCTTTCGCGAAAGCCCGGACAACAGTCAAAGCAGATACCTTCGCCCAGGGATCCACAATCCATTCACATATGGTGGCGTAACTCGCCCGGCGCTTCGTCTTCTTGAATTGCCGTAGCTCGTTTTCCTGCTTCCTCCACTTGCAAACCGTGGATTCGTTGATCTTGAATTCTCTCGCGGCTGCTCGATTCCCATGTTCCTCCGCGTAACTGACAGCTTGCAGTTTAAACTGTGCTTCGTAAGCGTGTCTCTTTGTAGGTGCCATTTTCGGGGGTCCTTAGCCAAACCGATGTTGTTTTGCGCAATGCACACCCTGGCGCTATATACTTACTGGGGGCGTGAATTTAGCGTCCTCCTTCACGTGCACCCTTCCCCCTTTACATCCGCATGCTGTCCTCGGTCACATGCACCTTTCCTCTATATAAGCAGCGCGTCGGCAGGAAATGCTCCCAGTCAGTCAAGCGGAGCACTCATCAAAGTCACAATAACAACATTTACAGATTTTGGAAATCGGCGCACACATAAGGCGCGCCGCATTATAAAGCGCCCCGCCCCGTGCATTTTGGAGAAAATTTAAGACTTTTAAGTGCGCCTTATGGTCGTGAATGCCATTAAATATACTGCCATGTGATTTGCGATTCGCCAGCGTTGTCACTCTCTTCGGCTAATGACCAATGGGCAGCCAGCATCAGGCAGCGCCGTGCAAGCGGGGATGGACTTAAGGAAACTGAATGAACTGATGTACCGGTGTACTGAAGAATTGAAGAACGCGATCCTTTCGATAAGAGTGATTCGTTCGTTAAACTTCTTCGTTTGTGATCCGCTAAGGAGCGACGCACTAGTACGATGAGTGATTCATTTGCGCAAGGAACGACGCACTCCACAGTGAACGTACTCATGAGTGATTTTAACCGCAAGTCCTGACGTCCTCATGGGGATAGTTTACACTTGCAGCCGTTTCTTCAAGCTAACCGCTAATGTTGAGTCAGTCAAGCACATGAAAACAACCACACATATTTAAAATAAATGTAAATTAATAATAAATGTATATTCATACACATACATATCATTCCATCTGTGTCTCTAATGGGATTCTTTATATGTATGGATTACTTGGGTTGTTCCCAACATCTGGTGAAAATGTCATGTCAACAGCACGTTTGGAAATATATTTAGTGAGAAAAATGGTGACGAATTAAATACCTATTTTAGCCGCTCTGTGTGTGTGCATATATATATATATATATATATATATATATATATATATATATATGGTTGTGTGTGTGTGTGTGGGGGGGGGGTGCATTTGTGTCGGGGTGTGTGTCCCAGTGCAAGCAGCTGTGAGCAGATGTCAGTGTAAGTGAGTGAGGGACTTGGGAGGAAGAAAGAAATGTGCCTGGGCCAAACGTCTAATTTACGCATGAGTGGCATTGCACCCCCGATATTTACATTTAAATTGATGTTTCAGATACTTAATTAAAGAAGAGGACTGGGCTCTTCTGGTAGGGAGCAGTCTCTTCCTCATCATCCTCTTCCTCGGCAGAGTGCACAGACTGCTCCCTGGAACCCACAGCACTTCCTGAGTCCTGTCAACAATATTTCGCTGGGGGCCAGTTAGTGACAATGCACTCTTTTTTTTTTTTTATTTATAGACGTTTTCTTTGGTTATTATTGAATGCACAATGCCCCCTGCTGGTGTGTCACACTATTGTGTGAACACGTGAATGCTACCCCTCATTCTTTGGTGTGGAATGTAAATAATGGAGCTGGACACATACAGAGAGTAGAAAGAGTATTTGCAGTGGAGATTTGTGATGGATTGTCATGGCACAACGCTTGCATGCTTGTGTTTCTTCTTGGTGGATATACTGTAAATGTTGTGGCAAACAAAAAATGTATAGCCTAAAATATAGGCTGTTGTCTATTAATGTTTGTATCACTGTTTGCGTGTGTTTGAAATGTGAAGCACCATCACAGTACTTAAGGGCTGGTGTTACAGATAATTAATAGTTCATATTGAAAGTCCATGACTGTTTTGAAGATGCTTTCCAACAGATAATGAGATTTTATTTGTCTTTACTAATTTGTTCTCATGCAGCACTGTGGGACATTGTTGAACAGTGCAGCAAAAACATATTATTAGGTTCTGGATTCCAGTCTTTGCTTGAGCCTTTTCTCTATGCATGTTTGTTTTGTCATATCATGTTTTGGTTTGCCCTCTGCTGGTTGTTTTTTCTTTGTGTTGCAGTTTCTTGGGGGTGATTGGTGGGCGGAGTCCCCTGCGTTCCACCTGCCAGCCATGATCATCAGTGGTGTATTTAGACGCAGGGGAAGCAGGAGGAAGTTGCCGAATTATTGTTCATTGCTCGTCACCATCACCAATGGGTTACATAAAGTATCTGTCCTGTGCACATCTTGACCTCTGAGAGGCAGTGTGGTCCACCCAATGGGGTACACACTTGCAGTAACAAAGAAAGAGACGTCACGAACGAATACAGTGATCCCTCGTTTTTCGCGGTTAATGGGGACCAGAACCCCCCTCGAAAGGTGAAAAACCGCAAAGTAGGATGGTGATGGGTAGTCTCTTATTACGTGGAGTTACCACACGTTTCGCTTCCTTATTGAAGGAGTTTTGTTTCCTCTTCCTCTTTCTTGATGTATCGCACTGCAGATTCACTCACGCCATAATGGCGTGCCACAGATGCATAACTTCTGCCCTCTTTGATCATATCTAAAAGTTTCACTTTTTCGCTGATGGTCATCATCATCTTTTTCCTCTTGGGCGCCCCGGAGGAAGCTTTCGCAGGGGCACAGCGCTTAGGCGGCATTGTAAGGGCTTAACTAATCAAAAAAAGTTATCCCTTCAACAAAAAAAGTTATTTACGAACACAACAGTAAGATAGAGTCTGCGAGACAGTCAACAGCATGGACGAGACTGGCGAGACACAACAAGGGATGATGCTGGGTGAGGCTGCGATGATGCGTAGGCAATCAGCTCATGGGATAATTCCACTCGTGCTCTCACTGGTTGATGTTGCACCGGGAACCAATCGCGCGCCTTGTATGAGCGCCCGTGGCATGTACAGTACAGTACAGGCATGTGCAAAGCCTCTATGTCAACTGATCTCTTTGTTTGGCATGCAGGGAAACCGTCTCTCGCGTGCATCAACATGAAACAACGCATCTTTCCGCAATATGGTTGCTCATATGGCTGTATTTTTAAATTTTTATTTTGGATGAATTTTAAATTTTTTTTAATGAATATTTTGGAAAAACCCGCGAAGTACCGAAGACGTGAAGCGCGAGGGAACACTGTGTTGTTAATGTAACTCGTTTTTCACATAGTTTGAAGAGTATATCCTTGAGTTTTGTTATACTGCCTGTTTGTATGTGTTTCCACAGCGTTTGTGTCCGAATATTCCTTATTTTGAGAGATATAAGTGCCGTGTGTTCGATGCTAATTTTCGTTAGCTTGTCAAAGGTGTTTTTCATTCATCGTGTGTTAGCTTTGAGCTAGCGATTTTTATGAACAAAAACGAAGAAAGAATCAAAGTCTGTGATGTATGTGAAGATTCAAACGGTGTAATTCTTCTGTTATGTGTTTATTCTTTTCCAGTGAACTTCAACTGGACTGTCAATAAATGACTTTAAGCAAGCAACATTCACGCTTAAGGCCTCTTTATACTCACCGGGTGATGGGGGTTTGGCGGCTGCGGTCTATGGTGCATGAAGACGTAGGCGACAAAGGGGGAAGCACGCCGGCATCCAAGTTAAGCTGCGCAAGAGAGGATACAGATTGGCGTTCCCGTCACAGGTAGCCTGCTGGACCCCATGCAGTTTGCCTACCGAGCGAACAGGTCTGCGGCTGATGCAGTCAACATGGGACTGCCCTTTATCCTAGAACACCTCGAAGGTGCAGGGACCTACGCGAGGATCCTGTTCGTGGACTGAGTTCAGCTCAGCGTTCAACAGCATCATCCCATCAGCGTCTCGCCTGCCATCTGCCAGTGGTTTTACAGCTTTCTGACGGACAGGACACAGCAGGTGAAGCCAACTCATCCACACACAGCATCAGCACTGGGGCGGTTGTGTCCTCTCTCCGCTGCTCGTCTTGGAACGACTGCACCTCAACGCACCCGGCTGTCAAACTCCTGAAGTTTGCAGATGACACCACTGTCATCGGCCTCATCAAGGACGGTGACGAGTCTGCATATCGACAGGAAGTGGAGCGACTGGTGCTGTGGTGCGGCCGACACAATCTGGAGCTGAACAGGCTCAAGAATGTAGAGATGATCGTGGACTTCAGGAGGCATCGGCCTGCCACAGGAGCTGTCGAGGCAGTTCTACACAGCGGTCATCGAATCAGTCCTGTGTTCTTCCATCATGTGTTTTTTGGACATACTTGGCAAATAAAGATGATTCTGATTCTGATATGCTGCTATATCAATGAAAAATGGTGTACTGACGTCACGGAGCTCAGCACACACTGCAGCCCGGATTAAGAATCGCTGTTTTTTAACTGTAAGCCATTCTACTCGCCTCGTGAGTTCCCATCTTTCATTCTTGCTGGTGTTTACATTCCTCTTCAAGCTAACACGAATGCCGCACTGCTTAATGCTCGCTGAACAAGTAAACGAAATTGAAAAAAAAACCACCCAGACTCACCCCTCATTATTCTTGGGGACTTTAACAAAGCTAAACTCACCCACGAACTCCTTAAATACAACCAGCACATCGACAGTCCTACTAGGGAAAATAACATTCCAGACCACTGCTATACTACGCTAAATAACCCATACCGTGCCATACCTCGTGCAGCTCTGGGCTCGCACCCGGCTGTCAAACTCCTGAAGTTTGCATACGACACCACAGTCATCGGCCTCATCAAAGACGATGACGAGTCTGCATATCGACATGAAGTGGAGCGATTGGAGCTGTGGTGCGGCCGACACAACCTGCAGCTGAACACGCTCAATACTGTAGAGATGATCGTGGACTTCAGGAGGCATCCTTCACCACTGCTGGCCCTCATGCTGTCCAACTGCCCTGTGTCAACCGTCGAGACCTTCAAGTTCCTGGGAATTACAGTCTCTCAGGACCTGAAGTGGGAGCTCAACATCAACTCCATCCTCAAAAAGGCCCAGCAGAGGATGAACTTCTGAGGAAGCACAGCCTTTTGAGGCAGTTCTTCACAGCAGTCATCCAATTAGTCCTGTGTGCTTCCATCACAGTCTGGTTTGGTGCTGCCACTAAAAAGGACAAACTCCGACTGCAACGGACAATTCAAACTGCTAAAAAGATTGTCGGTACCCCCCTACCCACCCTTGAGGACTTGCACGCTACCAAAACTAAGAGAAGAGCATGCAAAATCCTCTTGGACCCTCCACATCCTGGTCACCACCTCTTCCAGCTCCCTCCCTCAGGTAAGCGCTATCGAACAATGCAAACAAAAACTAGCAGACATTCCAACAGCTTCGCCCCGCTTGCCATTAACTTCTTAAACAGTTAACTTACAATTCCATTGCAGCATGCAACCAATTTTGTCTTGAGTGTGTTGTCACATCTCTGTCGGGCCAATTATACATTATTCGTGCACTCACTGTAGTAGTCTCGCCATGCTGCACTATTTGCATAACTGTTGTTGACCAACACTGGCCACTCATGTGCCTGAGTAGTAACTGTAGCAATTTGCACAATCGACATTGTCCCAGATTAGCGCACTACTAGTCACTTTAAACTGCAGACATTTCCTGAAGTCTCTGCGCCCATTGCACAATGGTCATTTCACCGGACTATTGTTCTATTAGTCATTTCAAACTGCTCTCATTGCTCGAAGACTCTGCATCTTTTTGCAAATTGTCCAAAAAAAAAAAAAAACGTACCGGCATTACCACATTACTGGTAACCTTTTATTGCTCAGTGACTGTGTTTTTTATGTCTTTATGTCTCAAAAGTATTCTCTGTCAATGGACTGACTGTTGTCGTACAAGAGCGTCTCCAACTCCCGGAGACAAATTCCTAGTGTGTTTTTGACATACTTGGCAAATAAAGATGATTCTGATTCTGAAACAGCTCGCTGAAAGAGCATAGTTGAGCAGAGTCTTCTTCATCTTCACATCTCTGTTGGATGTTTGCATGATCGGTCACAGTTTTTTGAGTAACTTACAATTGTATTGTCTCACAACTATATATCTTTAGCTCATGTATTTACAAAATCATTTATAATAAAAGCAGGAATACACAATTAAAGATATTCTGATTTTCAACATCATTACAAATTTTTAAACATCATTAGTATTGACGGTCAAAATCTTGTCGAATGGGGTCAGTTCAGAGGATGTCTGGTCTACGGACTCTGTGATTGTCACAGGGGAACAGCAGCCAATTCAAAACCGAGGAGAATGAAGAGGATGGGAGTGCAAAAAATAAAAGTGATGTACATAATTTAAAAAAAAGGCTCGAAACTGAAAAAGAATTTCAGGCACACACAAAAGAATAAATGGTGAGCCACCTTGTTGAATTGTGGCAAATACACAAGAGCGTAACCAATTCCAATGAAGGTGGGACATTGTGTTAAACATAAATAAAAACAGAATACAATGATTTGAAAATCAACGTAGTTCAACCTATATTTCATTGAATACACTACAAAGACAAGCTATTTAATGTTCAAACTGATAAACTTTATTGTTTATAGCAAATAATCATTAACTTGGAATTTTATGGCTGCAACATGTTCCAAAAAAGCTGGGACAGGGTCATGTTTACCACTGTGTTACATCACCTTTTCTTTTAACAACATTCAATAAACGTTTGGGAACTGAGGACACTAATTGTTGAAGTTTTGTAGGTGGAATTCTTTGCCATTCTTGCTTGATGTACAGCTTCAGTCTCAACAGTCTCTGGTGTCATATCAGAATCAGAATCAGAATCAGAATCATCTTTATTTGCCAAGTATGTCCAAAACACACAAGGAATTTGTCTCCGGTAGTTGGAGCCGCTCTAGTACAACAAACAGTCAATTTACAGAACACTTTGGGGACATAAAGACATTGACAAAAAACAATTGTGCAAAAAGATGCAGAGTCCTCTAGCACTTAGAGCAGTTCGAACGACTAATATTGCAATAGTCCGGTGCAATGACCATTGTGCAAAGGCGCTTCATAATGCGCCACACATTTTAGATGGGAGACAGGTCTGGACTGCAGGCAGGCCAGTCTAGTAGTAGTTTTACTATGAAGCCACGCTGTTGTAACCCGTGCAGAATGTGGTTTGGCATTGTCTTGCTGAAATAAGCAGGGGCATCCATGAAAAAGACGTTGTTTGGATGGCAGCATATGTTTCTCCAAAACCTGTATGTACGTTTCAGCATTAATGGTGCCTTCAAAGATCTGTTAGTTACCCGTGCCATTGGCACTAACTCTGCCCCATACCATCACAGATGCTGGCTTTTGAACTTTGCGTCCATAACGGTCCGGATGGTTCTTTTCCTCTTTGGCCCGGAAGACACGACGTCCACAATTTCCCAAAACAATTTGAAATGTGGACTCGTCGGACCACAGAACACTTTTCCACTTTGCATCAGTCCATCTTAGATGAGCACAGGCCCAGCGAAGCCGGCGGCGTTTCTGGGTGTTGTTGATAAATGACTTTTGCTTTGCATAGTATAGTTTCAAGTTGCCCTTTCCGGGCACACCCCGAAAGGGTAACATGGGTCCCCCTTCCCATGGGCTCACCACCTGTGGGAGGGGTCATAGGGGTCGGGTGCAGTGGGAGCTGGGCGGTGGCCAAAGGCGGGGACCTTGGCGATCCGATCCCCGGCTACAGAAGCTGGCTCTCGGGACGTGGAATGTCACCTCTCTGGCAGGGAAGGAGCCCGAGCTGGTGTGTGAGGCCGAGAAGTTCCGAATAGATATAGTCGGACTCGCCTCCATGCACAGCTTGGGCTCTGGTACCAGTCCTCTCGAGAGGGGTTGGACTCTCTTCCACTCTGGAGTTGCCCACGGTGTGAGGCGCTGAGCAGGTGTGGATATACTTATTTGCTCCCTGGCTCCGCGCCTGTGCATTGGGGTTCACCCCAGTGGACGAGAGGGTAGCCTCCCTCCGTCTTCGGGTGGGGGGACGGGTCCTGACTTTTGTTTGTGGCTATGCACCAAACAGCAGTTCAGAGTACCCACCCTTTTTGGAGTCCTTGGAGAGCGCTCCCACTGCGGACGCCATTGTTCTGCATTCAATTCTCACGTGGGCAATGGCAGTGAGACCTGTGAGGGCGTGTTTGGGAGGAACAGCCGCCCCCCCCCCCCCTGATCAGATTGGCAGACTGGGGTGGTGGTCCCCCTTTTTAAGAAAGGGGACCGGAGGGTGTGTTCCAACTACAGGGGGATCACACTCCTCAACCTCCCTGGTAAGGTCTATTCAGGGGTGCTGGAGAAGAGGGTCCGTCGGGAAGTCGAATCTCAGATTCAGGAGGAGCAATGTGGTTTTCGTCCTGGCCGTGGAACAGTGGACCGGCTCTACACCCTTTGCAGGGTCCTCGAGGGTACATGGGAGTTCGCCCAACCATTCTACATGTGTTTTGTGGACTTGGAGAAGGCGTTCGACCGTGTTCCTCGGGGGGTCCTGTGGGGGGTGCTTCGGGAGTATGGGGTACCGAACCCCCTGATACGGCCTGTACGACCGGAGTCAGAGTTTGGTCCGCATATCTGGCAGTAAGTCGGACTCGTTTCCGGTGAGGGTTGGACTCCGCCAAGGCTGCCCTTTGTCACCGATTCTGTTCATAACCTTTATGGATAGAATTTCTAGGTACAGCCGAGGCATCGAGGGGTCCGGTTTGGTGTCCTCAGTATTGCATCTCTGCTTTTTGCAGATGATGTGGTTCTGTTGGCTTCATCAAGCCGTGACCTCCAACTCTCACTGGAGCAGTTCGCAGCTGAGTGTGAAGCGGCTGGGATGAGAATCAGCACCTCCAAATCTGAGACCATGGTCCTCAGTCGGAAAAGGGTGGCGTGCCCTCTCCAGGTTGGGGATGAGATCCTGTCCCAAGTGGAGGAGTTCAAGTATCGAGTGAAGGAAGAATGGAACGGTAGATCGACAGGCGGATCGGTGCAGCATCTGCAGTGATGCAGACTTTGTATCAATCCGTTGGGGGTAAGAAGGAGCTAAGCCGAAAGGCGAAGCTCTCGATTTACCGGTCGATCTACATTCCTACTCTCACCTATGGTCATGAGCTGTGGGTCGTGACCGAAAGAACAAGATCCCGGATACAAGCGGCCGAAATGAGTTTCTTCCGCAGGGTGTCCGGGCTCTCCCTTAAAGCTAGAGTGAGAAGCTCGGTCAACCGGGAGGATCTCAGAGTCGAGCTGCTGCTCCTCCACATCGAGAGGAGCCAGATGAGGTGGCTGGGGCATCTGATTCGGATGCCTCCCGGACGCCTCCCTGGTGAGGTGTTCCGGGCACGTCCCACCGGGTTCTCGCTTCATAAAAAAATGTTGTGTGACCCTTGCTCAAGAGAAAATGCCAAGGTGGGATCTAAATACAGTACATTGTCCTGATGATCTCAGAATGCGCAAGTCCAGTTTATCATTGAATGATGATGGGCGAAGCTAAGCTGCTCAGCCTTAGCAGGGTCTCCAAAGCTGGTAAAGCACTAATGCAGTGGCACTCCACTTTTGGCATGCTCAGCTCCCCTCACAGGTGCCATCATACAGTCCACAGGCCAGCTCCTCTCAGTTACTTGCGCTGAAGTCTTTTAATAGATATTAAAAGGGGGTTATTCACATCACCTGCTAATTATGTTAAGGACCTAATTAGAAAATGATGAATAAAAAGGTTTTTTTTTTTCAATTGGATTTTCTTTCTAGGGTTTTTGATAAGCAAGTGAATGCTGAGATCTCAGAAGAAATGAGTGTGCAATGAGCCAGCTGGAGGATGCTTCAGAAAAACAGTTAACCCTTTCATCAGAGTCTTGAGTCCATTAACAGGCTGCTTGGCAAAGTGCAATTACCACCCAAATTGTTTATTTAGGATGTGTTTATCTCGAGTGGGGGTCTGCATCATTTTGTGCTCAATAGTAGTTTCATTTGCAATTACAGTCGCTGGGTGGTATTACCCGCTGGATGGTCGACCACAGACTGATGATATCAGTTTCTGCTACTGATTTATAAGGCAGTGACCTATTTTCAGCATGTTCTATTTGTTCTTTCTATTTCCTCCAGTGGAGCTGCATCCAGCAGTTGTACTGCCAAGGGAATAGGAAGAGACCAAATCAAACAATTTAATCACAAAGCGTGCACAGAAGACATGAACGTGAAAATCGTAGAAAAATCACATTGATTAGTGTATTCAAGGCCGATCCATGACTAGCTTCATAAAATTGTTTTTGCAATAGAAAAAACATTTTCGTTTTACTTTCTGGATATCTTGACATTTTGAAACTTTTGTTTATTTCAATAATTGCATGTTTTTATTGATCACATTTGTAGTTATTGACAAAATTTCTTGTAAATGCATATGAAAATCTCTTGGCTCTCACTGTAGCGTACAGTGAGAGCAATATAGCTGGGATAGGCTCCAGCACTTCCGCAACCCTTGTGAGGATAAGCGGCTCAGAAAATGGATGGATGGATGGATCCTTGTAGAGTGTGTGTATATACTTGTACAGTGTGAATGTGTTTTAATAGAATTAAATCAAAATACTTTTCTATTTGTCAACATACCCATTAACATATTTTTATGGGTAAAAAATATCGCTAGATAAGAAAAAAAAAATGTTCTGCATGTAGTGTTGCATTGCATGTAACTTCTAACTATCCAGAGCATCAAATAAATTGTCCCAAGCAATGGTAACATGTTTGCCCTTATCAAGTAAAATTACCTAACACTTTTGTTTATTTTTGTAGCTGAGACCCAGAATCATTGCAGGTCAGCCCGTCACCTTTTCCAGGTGTCAGGAAAGCAAATGGAGTGTAATTTACAATGAGGAAATGAAGATTAAGGGTCAGTGAGACCCCTTTGACCGCTTGATGAAGAATCCAACAGTGCTTACTATGTGATTACATGTTTAATTTACTTCACATCTCAAAAATGTTATGCTATGACAGAGGCAATTTACAGTGATCCCCATGTGAGTGTCATCCCAAACTAAAGGAGGGCTGCAATGAATTGGCTCCATGCAATCTGGAATGGAATCCCAATGAACCTTTGAAATACAGACAGCACCACGATTAGAGGCTACAACCCGCTTTACCTATACCCGACGCACATGGCCCATCTGTTATTACCACTTCACTCTCCAAGGTTGACATGCTGCCAGGCTTAAAGAAGGGAAAATATGCGGGAGAGAAAAGAGGAGTTTATGCCAACGGAGACCTGTGTACCTTGACATTTGCTAGATCCAGTTGAGTAAGGGGTGACACAGGTGGGAAGGAGGAGCAGCCAAATTGCTGGTCTCTCAATTGACAAAGCAGGACACTATGTTTAAACTGATTACTGGGTTTGCCTTGATGTTCAATTCTGAGCGCAAAATAGAAAAGCAAACATTCATCAATCCATCCATTTTCTGAGCCGCTTCTCCTCACTTGGGTCGCGGGCGTGCTGGAACATAGCCCAGCTAACATCGGGCAGGAGGTGGGGTACACCCTGAACTGGTCGCCAGCCAATCGCAGGGCACATACAAACAAACAACCATTCACACTCACATTCATACCCACGGGCAATTTAGAGTCATCAATTAACCTAGCATGCATGTTTTTGGGATGTGGGAGAAAACCGGAGTGCCCGGAAAAAGCTCCACACAGGCGGGGCCGGGGATTGAACCCCGGTCCTCAGAACTGTGAGGCAGACAGAAAAGCAAACATGGATATTACAATGGTAAGTTTTGAGCTCTTTTACCCTTCTAGTAAGAACTTAAAAAAAAAGAACAATGAAATAAAATGGCATTATTCTAATGACTTTAATGCATTTTATCTTACTATCTATCTTATTTCACTAAAATTGCACGGCAGTGATTGAAGGTCCTGCAATTGGCTAGCGAACAGTTCCGGGTATACCCAGCCTCTCGCCAAGAGTCAGCTGGGATAGGCTCCAGCACCCAGGCGACCCTAGTGAGGATAAACGATATGGAAAATGGATGGATAGATGATTGAAGGTTTGTTGTCACTTTTTTTTCTGTCTGCCTTCACATAAAATATAAAACATCTTCCATCGACCTAGCACCAAAACTTCTGTACTGTTTAACCATAGGCTTTACATTCTGTTCCAAAATAGGTGCTCCTCATTCGTAATTTTACTCTTAAGTAATAGTTCACATTTTCACCAAGGTACCGCTGTATATTAACACATATACTGGATGAGCATTGCTCCCAGTTTAGGGCAGTAACGGTGCTACAAGTAGCGTCGTTAGTAGCTTAACTACATTTCTCCGTTAGCATGGTTGTAGTGTCGCTGTTTTTGTCATCAAATAACTTTTTTTTATAGCAAAGCTATTTTGTGATCACAGTGATAGTATGGTAGCGTTCACCAACGCTACTTTTTAGGTACAATTTAAATGTCAATTTAGTGTGCAATATGTTTTTTTCTTTAAATCATTTAAGTACAGTTTATTTTCCCATATTCAAGCACAGTGTCACACCATGCATTCATGTTATAGTGGTTTATAATATCAAATACAGCTTGTAGGAATGCAAATTCTGCTGTCTTTGATGAGGACTTAGGCCAAGTACACTTCTTTATTTTAATGGTACTTCGAGATTAAGTATTTTTATGGATGGTACTTGCTATAAAATGTTTGGAACCACTGACGAAGATGAAATGACAACCCTATGAATGTGCTAAGGAACGGTAAGCTCTACAATTCAAACACAGGTTGCTACAGCGCTTCGGCTGCCGTCATGCTGTGGTTGAACTAGAGTTGCGTGCAAAGCACACACTCGAAAATGATGCACTAATGATGCTTTCGGAAACATTAAGCAATAGAATACAGAATATAGTGAGAACTAGTAAAACATAAAGTACATGGGGTGTCTGTGGACAAAGAGCAACACAAAACAACTTGTTTTATTAATAGAATGAACAATTATTCTTGTCTTTCACAAACCGACACAAAACGGCACGGAGGGTTAGCAAATGAGCAGGAAGGTCACTTATAGACACTAAATAATCAATAAAAATTGTATTTTTAATAACTTAACATGCATACCTGTGCATGGATTTCAGGATGACTGGACTGTAATTGTCTCTTCCAGCTCGTCGCGTTTCTAAACACGCGTTCAAGTGCACTCGTGGCCATCCATCTTTTCCTTTTAGCTTGCCCCGTTAAGAGTCGTCATAGCGTGTCATCCTTTCCCATGTCAGCCTATCTCCTGCATCCTCCTCTCGAACACCAACTGCCCTCATGTCTTCCCTCACGACATCCATCAACCTTCTCTTTGGTCTTCCTCTCGCTCTCTTGCCTGGCAGCTCCATCCTCATCATCCTTCTACCAATATACTCACTATCTCTCCTCCTGGACGTGTCCAAACCATCGAAGTCTGCTCTCTCTAACTTTGTCTCCAAAACATCGAACCTCGGCTGTCCCTCGGATGAGCTCATTTCTAATTTTATCCAACCTGGTCACTCCGAGAGCGAACCTCAACATCTTCATTTCTGCCACCTCCAGCTCTGCTTCCTGTTGCCTCTTCAGTGTCACTGTCTCTAATCCGTACATCATGGCTGGCCTCACCACTCTTTTATAAACTTTGCCCTTCATCCAAGCAGAGACTCTTCTGTCACAAAACACACCTGACACCTTCCCTCCACCCGTTCCAACCTGCTTGTACCAATTTCATCACTTCCTTACCACACTCCCCATTGCTCAGGACTGTTGACGCCAAGAATTAAAAGTCATCCACCCTCTCTCATTTATGCACATATATTCTGTCTTACTTCGGCTAATTTTCATTATTTTCCTTTCTAGTGCATGTCCACCTTTCAAACTGTTCTTCCACCTGCTCACTGCTCTCACTTCAGATCACAATGTCATCTGCGAACATCATTGTCCACAGGGAAGGGGCTAATGGCTATCTCTGATGCAGTCCCACCTCCATTTTAAATTCTTCTGTCACACCTACAGCACACCTCACCAGTGTTCTGCTGCCCTCATACATGTCCTGTACTATTCTAACATACTTATCTGCCACTCCAGACCTCCCCATGCAGTACCGAAGTTCCTCCTGGGTACTCTGTCATAGGTTTTCTCTAGATCTACACAGATAGAATGTAGCTCCTTTTGCCCTTCTCTGTACGTCTCCATGGTATGTACTGTACAGTATGTTATCAGGACCAACTGTCTTTCCATTTTTTCATCCACTTGAGTGTCTTTCTAACTTCTCCCTTACTAATCATTGGTACTTTGTGGTCCACCACACTTGCCACTTCTGCTCTCCCTTCTCTCTCATTTTCCTCATTCATTTTCCTCATTCATCAACTCCTCAAATTATTCTTTCCATCGATCTTTCCATCCATCTATTCTTTCCATCTGGCACCAGTCAACACATTTCCATCGCCATCCTTAACCACCCTAACCTGCTCCACATGCTTCTCATCTCTATCCCTCTGTCTGGCCAACCTGTATTGATCTTCTTCCCCTTCTTTAGTGTCCAACGTGGCATACATGCCAGTGTTCTGTAAATTGACTGTCTGTTGTACTAGAGTGGCTCCAACTACCGGAGACAAATTCCTTGTGTGTTTTGGACATACTTGGCAAATAAAGATGATTCTGATTCTGATTCTGATATGCCTCTTGTTTGGCCTTTGATACTTCTACCTTCGCCCTACGTCGCATCGCCAAATATTCTTGTCGCCTCTCCTCAATCCTCTCAGTGTCCCACTTCTTCTGAGCTAACCTGTTTCCTTGTATGATTTCCTATACTTTGAGGTTCCACCACCAAGTCTCATTCTCCCCTTTCCTACCAGAAGATACACCAAGTACTCTCCTGCCTGTCTCTCTGATCACCTTTTAAGCTGGATGCCCATCCCGACACAATCATTAAAATTTATCCGGGCTTGGGACCGGCCTACACTTTGCACTGGCTTGTGCCCCCCATGGGGCTGCATTACTTGCGGCCATAGATATAGTATCAATAATTATTTTATGTTTAAATAGATCGATGCACACATTTTCAGATCTCGCTGGAGTTTTTCAGTGGGATTCAAGTCTGGGCTCTGGCTGGCAACGCAAGATACTGACAGAGTTAAAATGAAGCTTCTCTTTTGATATGTTGCCTGTGTGCTTAGGGCTGTTTTACTGCTGAAAGATGAACCATTGGTCCAGTCTGAAGTCGAGAGCACTCAGGAGCAGATTTTCATTCAGAATGTCTCTCTGGAAAAACATCCCCACAGTGTGATGCTGCCACCACCATGCTTCACTGTCGGGATGGTATTGGCTAGGTGATTATCGGTACCTGGCTTTCTCCAAATGTGACCTCTGGCATTTACACAAAATTGTTAAATGTTCATCTCATCAGACGAGAGAATTTTGTCTCTTATGGTCTGAATGTCCTTCAGGTGCCTTTAGACACACTCCAGGTGGGCTGCCTTCGGTGTTATACCAAGGAGTGGCTTTCATCTGGCACTATACTATACAAGCCTGATTTGTGGACCGCTGCAGAGATGGTTGTCCTTCTGTAAGGTTCTCCTTTTTTCTCACAGAGGAATGCTGGAGCACTGACAGCGCGACCATCGGGTTCTTGGTCACCTCCCTGACTTTAAACCTTTTCCCCTGTTGCTCACTTTACATGGGAAGCCAGGTCTAAGGAAGACTCCTGTGGTTCCGAACTTCTTCCATTTACAGAAGATGGAGGCCACTGTGATCATTGGGACCTTTAAAAAAGCAGAAATTTTTCCTTACCCTACCCACGATCTTTGTCTCAAAACAATCCTGTCTCATGGGTCTACAGAAAATTATTTTGAATTCATGGTTGGTTTGTGCACTGACCATAAACTGTCAACTGTGGAACCTTATTTGGACAGGTGTGTGCCGTTCCAAATCATATCCAATCAATTGGATTTACGACAGGTGGACGACAGTTAAGCTAGCAATGTCTCAAAGGAGATCAGTGGAAACAGGTTGCACCACGGCAAAGGCCAGGAATATTTATTCATTGCATATGTTATTTCTATGTTTTGATTATTTGTAATCATTAAAAAAAATCTAAAAAGCAGTTTTTTGGGGGTATTTTATGGGGTGTAGAATTTAGAAGGAATGGAATGGGGGGGTTCAAAGGCAGGGTGCTTACTGTTTGCACCTGACCCCAGCCAGCCTACAGACAAGATCAATTTGACAGCTAATGTCAGAATAACGGACAATCATATATGAAGGACGCATCATGAGTCGATTATGAGAGTTAATCAATACAAACCTGACTTTGCCATTGTGCAAAATGTCACATAATTTTATTATTGTGGGTGATTTGTAGAGGTCGAGGAAGGTGTTTAAGGACAGAGCTGCTTGGTCACACAACACAACAACTGTTTTGTAACTTTGTGGTTGATGTATCCATAATCTGAATTTCAAACATACTGCATATGCATATATAACCTCTTCGCTTACATTAATTTTACACAAAGTTAAGAGGATTGTGACCTAATTATGATTAATTAATTAATTAATTAATTAATTATGGATGAAAAATGGTCCTATTATTATTACACTACTGTATTATTGTTATCATCCAAATCTAATACATTAATATACATTACGTCAATACTGTCATTTGAAATTAATTAGTTACATAACTTTCAACATTACGAGGGGTGCACAGAACAGTTTTGGTCTGCTTCTCAAAGGAGCACCAGAGGTTGTTGTTTGACCTCATTGATGAAATGAAAGACTTACAGCACACCTGGGCAGAGGCAGAGTATGGCCCGTGGGCCACATCTGGCCCATCCACAGTCACTGAGCGACCCTCGTAGCTTTCATGAAGTAAAAATAAAATGTAAAGTATGCACTGGTTTTATTTATTTTTGTGTTGTTTGGCTGTAATGTCACGTAGAAAGGAGGATCTGTATCCCTTTTATGCCGGAACAGTTTTATTGTGCCACAGTGGAGTTTTGAAGCTGCCACTGTGGCTTTTTGTATTCTTTTTTATTTTTATTGAAAATTTCAGTCTGACAGAACAAAGTTTTAAAGGGGAGTGAGGTAAAAAAACAAATGGGAGAGTCAGGAAAAAGATAATTAACTAATATAGGAAGAGAAGACAACGAAAAACAGGACATTAACTGTAAGAAAGATGAGAAAAGTAAATTATATGCCTAGTATAATAACACATTAGATTTGAGTGTTGTATGGGGCAGTAGTGCTATATCCTGTTAAGAAAGGATATGATATATAGGACAGGACTGGACAGGACAACGACAGGAGGAAAAGCATGCAGGACAGAGGTAGTGGACCCGGCTGTACAACTTAAGTGTGGTGGGAGTGGTTATGTAAATTCTAAACATTTTCAGAAAAAGAGTGCAAATGAGGGGATACCCAGGAAGTTCACATAGTTATAAGAGGTATTGATTGCAATGAGTGAGTGGCCCCACACCAAACGAATGAATCCGAGAGGTGAGTATCTGCGGACACATGCAAGTGGATTTACACCTTGTCTCACATGCACAATAACCTTCAGAAGTGACCTGTAATTGCTCCGCCTGCACCGCGGGGACTGAGGACCCCACCCCACCCAATCGAGAGGCAGGGTGGGCCCCAGGAGCCCACCCAGGAGCGGGCCAGTGGACCAACCTGGGTCCCTCGGTGTGGGTGATGTCTTATCAACTGGGCCCCGAAAGCCGGCCACCCAGAGGAGGCCACAGGGGTCCCACGCCACCCTCCTCAGCCAATCACACCCCCCACCACCCCTCACGCCCCGCCACCTACCCCCAGAAGAACGATATGCCCCCCTCCCACCAACTCGCAGGGCCCGCTAATGGAGTCAGTCCCTGCCCAGCCAGATGGCAAGATAGTGTATTGGTCGAAAGGAGGGGGGGAAGGGATGCCCAACAGGGGAACGATAAGGGGGGCACCCCGGAGAGCAGCCATGGGGCATGAGAGGGGAGACCCCATCCCGAGCAGCCATCCAGCCAGTGGGGCCTGACCCCAGGACCACCGCCATGAGCCTATTTGAAACCTACCTCCCCCGTTATTATGACTGCCATGTCCCCGACTGGCTGTCATCTGCCGTACCCTATGCATAAGTGGCCCCTGAGTGGTGTACTGCAGTAAAATCTGGAGTGGCCCATGAGGATGGGAGGGTAGGGCTGCCGGGCACTGCCAGCCCACAGCCAAACCCCCCAACCCAAATCCCACCGCCCCCCATGCTGGTGGAATTTGGGAGGTCTTTGTATTGTATGTATTCTCCCTACCGACCCACAACGTCCCGAGTTGAGGTCAGCAGCGCCCCGTCCCCACTATATGCTGTGTTGAGGTGCACTGCTTCCCCCTCTTGAGACATCGGAACGTGGACAAATATTTCCTCAAAGGCATCTGGAACTCGTTCTCCATGGTGCAGAAGTCCAATAACAGAGCACCATTCTGGTTCAAATTTATGGTGGGGCGTTCCCCCCAATCACACCCTTCCAGGTCTCACTGTCATTCACCATGTGAGCATTGAATGTCCTCCAGCAGAGCGAGGGAATCCCCAGCAGGGGATTCTCCAGCACACCCTTTGAGGACTCCAAAATGGGTGGGTACTCTGAGCTGCTGTTTGATGCATAGGCACAAACAACCCCCGCCTGTAAAAATACATCTGGACATATTGGACATATGCAACCCGTCTTATTTTGTGCATCTGCATTGTATTCCAGTTTATGTAACGACAGCGATACTTCCTGCATAGTCGACCACACTGGTGTTCGAACACAATGACTGGGCCGCTAATTCAGTGGCCAGCACCCTCTTTTAAGGATTGGAGAGTCAAGTTTCTTAACACATTTTCATTGCATAGCATAGCTTGTTCCCGTTACTTATACAAATGAGGCGAGACTGGATAGATATCCTCAGGACTAATCACGACATTCAATACAGTATGGGCCCATTCACAACGCATTTAAAAGTGGATGGGCTGCATAGATGGCATCTTCCAATCAGCGATGAGTCTCATCAGAATCAGAATCATCTTTATTTGCCAAGTATATCCAAAAACACAAAAGGAATTTGTCTACGGTAGTTGGAGCCGCTCTAGTACGACAACAGTCAATTGACAGAGAACACTTTGGAGACATAAAGACATTGACAAAAAAAAAACAGTCACTGAGCAGTAAAGGGTTGCTAGTTATCTGGTAATGCCGGTACTTTTTTTTTTTTTTTGACAATTGTGCAAAAAGATGCATAGTCCTCTAGCACTTAGAGCAGTTCGAATGACTAATATTGCAATAGTCCGGTGCAATGAACATTGTGCAAAGGGCGCCGAGACTTCAAGGAGTGTATGCGGTTTAAAGTGACCTGGGACAATGTTGGTTGTGCAAATGTTGCAGATACTCCTCAATCAGTGTGCAAATGGAGCAGATGCTACTCTGGCATGAGTGACCAGTATATGCAAATAGTGCAGCATGGTGAGACAACTACAGTGAGTGCACAAGTAATGTATAATTGGCCCCACAGAAATGTCACAACGAACTCAAGTCAAAAAATTGTCAGCATATTGTAATGGAATTGTAGGTTAGGTGTTGAAGAAGTTGATCGCAAGCGGGGCGAAGCTGTTGGAATGTCTGCTAGTTCTAGTTTGCATTGATAGGTAGCGCCTACCTGAGGGAAGGAGCTGGAAGAGCTGGTGACCGGGGTGCGGAGGGTCCGAGAGGATTTTGCACGCTCTTGTCTTAGTTCTGGCAGCGTGCATGTCCTCAAGGGTGGGTAGGGGGGTACCGACAATCCTTTCAGCAGTTTTGATTGTCCGTTGCAGTCGGAGTTTGTCCTTTTTTGTCGCAGCACCAAACCAGACTGTGATGGAAGAACACAGGACTGATTTGATGACCGCTGTGTAGAACTGTCTCAGCAGCTCCGGTGGCAGGCCGTGCTTTCTCAGACGCCACAGGAAGTACATCCTCTGCTGGGCCTTTTTGAGGACGGAGTTGATGTTGGTCGCTCACTTCAGTTCAGTTCAGATGTTCACATGGTCTGGGCCTGCCACTTTGTTAATCTTTTGTTGTTTGAAGATGCATCTCACATCCTGTTCATGGATGGTTAACGCAGAAGTCAGAGGTGTGATTGTGGTCGGGGGTGTGGCCGGATGGGTGTGGGGTGTGAAAGTGTCCTTTTCAAATCTGCAGTAGAAGGTATTCAAGTCGTTGGCTAGTGTGCTATTATTGTCAGCTTGGGGGGGTCCGTTACATGTACATGTACATCTACACCATGGTAAAATAATTTAAACCCTGCCCCTCAATTTCTAGCCTTACTGCCTTTCCACCTGGTCTCCTGGACACACAATATATCAACGTTTCTCCTAATCATCATGTCAACCAACTCCCAAGATTTTCCTGTCATAGTCCCAACATTTAAAGTCTCCACATTCAGTTCTAGGCTCTGTGCTTTCCTCTTTTCTTTCTGCTGAAGAACCCGCTTTCCACCTCTTCTTCTTCGACACACAGTATCTGAATTTCCACCGGCGCCCTGCAGGTAGATGGCGCTGTTAACCCGTTGTTAACCCGGGTCACGACCGATCCGATGTAGGCCTTATTAAAGGGGCTTTAACAGTACAAATTAGACCCAAAACAGAATACCAAACTCAGAATGTCCTGTAAATTGAAATCCACTTCCTCATTCTCTGTAATAATTAAACAAGAGGATTTTTTGAGTTGGGAATCAGGTTGGCTTAGTCATGCGGTTGTTTGTCCGTATTCTCTGTTATTTTTCTTAGGGCAGTTACGTGCGATGTGGCCTTTATCTCCACAGCACCAACAGATGGTATTATCATAACATTTTCGACCATATCTTACTCTCCCACGGCCTCTGCCGCGTCTTCTAAAATTATCTCTCTCGCTGCCTTGATAGTATTTTTTTTTCCCTCCCCTTTTTCTCTTTTAGATGCCATGTTTAGCCAAAAAAGTAAGTAGTCAAATCCATCTTTTTCCATTTGTGATATTTTATTTTTGTGTCGACCCTCTATTTCGTTTCGAAGTTGAACAAATTTTTGCGAATTTAGCTGGCCAGCGAAACCGTATTTGGTTATCCACGTGTTTAAATGTTTTATTTTGGAAGGGTTTTGAAGTTGTACATATTTCCAATCTTTACACATCAGGCGTTCTCTTGGATCCATTTTAAAGTTAGTGTTTCCCATTTTTGTGAATTTGGAAGTCAGTGTATTCGCACCTAGAGTGACCTAATACTGACTTTATTAAAAAAAATGACTGGGTGACAATGAATGTCTGAGTTCTGGTAACCCTCAACCTTCTACCCCAAATGGGGCGGAGGATTCTTGCCTCTGCTTCCAAACTCAGTTGTCACTTACAATCCAGTCTCATACATCCATACTTTTACACACACACACGATATTAGTAACGTTTTAACAAACACACGAAAACATGGAAACACGGAAACACAAAAACACGGAATTTAATCACGTATAGGACTCCGCCGTCCTTCTCTCTTCTATTTTATTTAACACGGAATTTTATACGTACAGGACTCCGTCGTCCTCGCGGAATTTGTCGGACTCCGTCGTCCTTCATTTACTTGCCAGTGACTAGTATTACACAAAGTTTATTCTGCCGCAGACTTCTTTGCCGCGCAATACACTCCTTTTTCCTAAATTTTTTTTTAAAAAATTTAACTCACCAGTCGTCTTCAATCCTGTGGATTGTCGTCAACCTTCAGATACCATTTGAGGAGTACGAAGACCAGTCCCGGAAAGGGTCTCAATTGCCGTGGCCACGGTCTCTTAACTGGGTGTCGGCTCCACAACTGGAATCCTCGGGTGTGTTGACATCCGGCTCGAAGGACCAAATTAATGTTGGATGTATCTTACCCAACATTATAATGAATAGACACAAAAGCAATGAAGACGCTGGTCTCTTTTTCTCATGAGGAGGGCGCATGGGAGATTGTTCAGGTTACAGCCTCTCAACACGCTCTAAACAATCTCTCCCGTCACTCCTGCATTTATTTGAAAATAGGGAGGTTTCTAAGTTTACAAGACACAACACACTAAGGGGAGGGTTTCAAGGTGAAAACATGGCACCAACACCTGCCACGTCCCGGCCACGTCCTTCTCTCTGATGATTCCTGCTGAGTCATCTTCTTGAAGGCGAGACAGCTTTCTTTCTAAAAATTGTCCATAATACTCATGCAAGCTAAGCAAATAAATGATAACTTCTACAATATATCTAACAGTAAGGTAGTGGTAGGGAGAGTGTGGCTAGACAGCATAGGATGGTGGTGTGTAAGATGACTCTGGTGGTGGGGAGGAAGATTGGGAAGACAAAGGCAGAGAAGAGAACCATATGGTGAAAGCTGAGACAGGACGAGTGTTTTGCAGCTTTTCGGGAAGAGGTGAGACAGGCTCTCGGTGGACGGAAGGAGCTTCCAGAAGACTGGACCACTGCAGCCAAGGTGATCAGAGAGGCAGGCAGGAGAGTACTTGGTGTATCTTCTGGCAGGAAAGGAGAGAAGGAGACTTGGTGGTGGAACCACACAGTACAGGAAATCATACAAGAAAAAAGGTAAGCTAAGAAGAAGTGGGACGCTAAGAGGACCGAGGAGAGGCGAAAGGAATACATTGAGATGCGACACAGGGCAAAGGTAGAGGTGGCCAAAAAAGAGGCATATGATGACATGTATGGCAGGTTGGACACTAAAGAAGGAGAAAAATATCTAGACAGGTTGGCCAGACAGAGGCATAGAGATGAGAAGGATGTGCAACAGGTTATGGTGATTAAGGATAGAGATGGAAATGTGTTGACTGGTGCCAGCAGTGTGCTGGATAAATGAAAAGAATACTTCGAGGAGTTGATGAATGAGGAAAATGAGAGAGAAGGGAGAGGAGAAGAGGCAAGTGTGGTGGACCAGGAAGTGGCAATGATTAGTAAGGGGGAAGTTTGAAAGGCATTAAAGAGGATGAAAAATGTAAAGGCAGTTGGTCCTGATGACATTCCTGTGGAGGTATGGAAGCATCTCGGAGAGGTGGCTGTGGAGTTTTTGACCAGCTTGTTCAATATAATTCTAGTGCGTGAGAAGATGCCTGAGGAATGGAGGAAAAGTGTACTGGTGCCCATTTTTAAGAACAAAGGTGATGTGCAGAGCTGTGGGAACTATAGAGGAATAAAGTTGATGAGCCACACAATGAAGTTATGGGAAAGAGTAGTGGAGGCTAGACTCAGGACAGAAGTGAGTATTTGTGAGCAACAGTATGGTTTCATGCCAAGAAAGAGTACCACAGATGCATTATTTGCCTTGAGGATGTTGATGGAAAAGTACAGAGAAGGTCAGAAGGAGCTACATTGTGTCTTTGTAGATCTAGAGAAAGCCTATGACAGAGTACCTAGAGAGGAACTGTGGTACTGCATACGGAAGTCTGGCGTGGCAGAGAAGTATGTTAGAATAATACAGGACATGTACGAGGGCAGCAGAACAGCGGTGAGGTGTGCTGGTGGTGTGACAGACGAATTTAAGGTGGACGTGAGACTGCATCAGGGATCAGCCCTGAGCCCCTTCCTTTTTGCGGTGGTGATGGATAGGCTGACACATGAGGTTTGACTGGAATCCCCGTGGACCATGATGTTTGCAGATGACATTGTGATCTGCAGTGAAAGCAGGGAGCAGCTAGAGGAACAGTTAGAAAGATGGACGCATGCACTGGAAAAAAGAGGAATGAAGATTAGCCGAAGTAAGACAGAATATATGTGCATGAGTGAGAGAGGTGGTGGGGGAAGAGTGCGGCTACAGGGAGAAGAGATAGCAAGGGTGGAGGACTTTAAATACTTGGGGTCAACCGTCCAGAGCAATGGGGAGTGTGGTCAGGAAGTCAAGAAACGGGTCCAAGCAGATTGGAACGGGTGGAGGAAGGTGTGTTATGTGACAGAAGAGTCTCTGCTAGGATGAAGGGCAAAGTTTATAAAACAGTGGTGAGGCCAGCTATGATGGACGGATTTGAGACAGTGACACTGAAGAGACAACAGGAAGCAGAGCTGGAGGTGGCGGAAATGAAGATGTTGAGGTTCGCTCTCGGAGTGACCGGGTTGTATAAAATTAGAAATGAGCTCATCAGAGGGACAGCCAAGGTTCGATGTTTGGAGACAAAGTTAGAGAGAGCTGACATCGATGGTTTGGACACGTCCAGAGGAGAAATAGTGAGTATATTGGTAGAAGGCTGATGAGGATAGAGCTGCCAGGCAAGAGAGCTAGAGGAAGACCAAAGAGAAGGTTGATGGATGTCGTGAGGGAAGACATGATGGCAGTTGGTGTTCGAGAGGAGGATGCAGGAGATAGGCTTACATGGAAAAGAATGACGCGCTGTGGCGACCTCTAACGGGACAAGCCAAAGGGAAAAGAAGAAGAAGAAGACCTCATGTGGAATGACGTGGCTGTCTTCTTTCCTCTCGGAGACGTTTCAACAATTTTTAAAACAACAAGCCTTCCAACATTAATCATTATTACTATTTTCACTCATTATTGTCTCAAAAAAACCATCCAGACTTCCAATATAGGCAAAAATGACACCATAGAAGTTCAATGAGAAAATATCATCAAAATGTAGGTGGGCCAAAATCTGGCTGAAAATCAAATATAATCATCAGAAAACAAGCATAAGATTATTACTGAGTCTATTTTGGGGGTATTCTTTTTTTCTGAGGATGTCATTTCTAATTACAGACCAATGGAGTGCCAATTATGACAAGATTAGATAGGCCCATTAACAAACAAGCCACAAGCCATTTTTTTGGTAAAATGGTGAGGTGGGATCCATAATGTCCCAATTTTGCAAATTCCGCAATCAACACACATTTAAAAAAACGGCAAAACTCACTTCCTAAAAATGTAATAAAGTGAACCCCGCTCCCCACATAAATTAGGGAACTAAGTGGAATGCGATGTTAGATATATTTCTATGCTGCTGCTTACTGTACACTCTCTAGCTTTTGTTTGTTAAATGTTATGCTATGTTATGAATGCACACACACACACACACACACACACGCTCACACCTGCACCACAGACATTTTGAAAACATTCAGGCTGAGAACAGGGGAAAACTGGTTTGATAAGTAGCTGCTGAAGGAACGGACTGTTATCTCAAAAGGAGAGGTATTCGGCTTCCGGATCCCAGGAGAGAAGAAAGACAGATCTGCACGCGCTTTCTGCTTTCACCTGACAAAGTTTTGTAAATCTGTATAATTGATTTTGATGTATTAAATACTCAAAAGACAAGTTTAGTGTATTAGGATTCTTATTTGGAAACAAGATCACCACCAAACATTATTAAAAGAACAAGGAAGAAGGAATTCCATCAAGGAAATTTTCCTTGCGAGGCCGGCTGGGCAACTCCTGGGTTTTGCTCGGAATTCATAACAGCCAATAGCAGAAATCTGCGAGTAAATGAAGTTTATATTGCCTATATTAATTGTTTAAACCCAAAATATACAACAAACTATGATTCCAAACACTAATATCATTTCAAACTCATTTTACCATACAATTAAGTGGCTTACTGATTATTTTATTTCAAAAAAATCCACCAGAAATGCAAGTTACTGCTTTGCAACCCTGAAGAATACCAATTACTACTACACTATTAGTCATTTAGGCGGCACGGTGGACGACTGGTTAGAGCGTCAGCCTCACAATTCTGAGGACCGGGGTTCAAACCCCGGCCCGCCTGTGTGGAGTTTGCATGTTCTGCCCGTGCCTGGGTGGGTTTTCTCCGGGCACTCCGGTTTCCTCCCACATCCCAAAAACATGCATTAATTGGAGACTCTAAATTGCCCGTAGGTGCAAATGGCTGTTCGTTTGTACGTGCCCTGCGATTGGCTGGCAGGGTGTACCCCGCCTCCTGGCCGATGATCCAGCACGCCCGCGACCCTAGTGAGGAGAAGCGGCTCAGAAAATGGATGGATATTAGTCATTTAATTAAGTTCTGATTCTGTTTTTAAGTACATTATTTATATCGCAAACACCTGTTTATCTTTAGGTGGGCATTTTATTTTTGAATCTGTCCTGCTCAGCTGCATGAACATGCAGAATGGAGGCTCTGTATACTGTACATTTTAATGCTGGAGCAGTTTTTCTGTGCAACAGGGGAGCTCTAAATACTGCCCTGTGGTTATTTGAATTATGACGGATATTTATTGAAAATTGCAGTTGGACAGAACGAGGTTTGATAAGGGAGAGACAAAGAACAAGAGCAGTCAGAGACAAAAACAAGTACAGATGGGACACTGGCTGTAAGAGACACAAAACATGACAAAGTTACCTTGCAGTTGGGTTTTATACTGAACAGTAGTGCTACACCCTGTAAGTGAGGCACAGGACCATATAGAATCGGAAAGGACAGGACAAGAACAGAAGAGGGCAGGGCTAGTGAAACAGGAGTGCAATTTGAGTGTGATGGGAGTCGCTATGTAATCCACTTGTAGAAACTGACTGCAAGTGAGGGGACAGTCCATAAAGTTTGTAAAGTCATAAGAGCTGTGTATAGTCATTACAGAGTGGCCCCACACCAAGCAACTCAGTCACATGGGTGTGTGTCTACGGAAACATGCAGGTGACTCGACATCGTTATGCATGCACAATAAATGTCAGGAGTGTCCTGGAGCTGTTGAGTACAAAGGACCAACCCCCACCCAGAGCCGGTCCTGGACCGAATGGCCCCCTGTCGTCAACGGGGGTGCTGGCACAGACTTGCTCTGTGCAACAGCCGTCGGGTGTGCTCCCCTGGCCGATCATCAACCGGAGTGGGTGCCGCCCCCCACAGAATGCCGTCCTTGGCGGCAGCCCATATCGCCCATGTCAGTAACCGCCCCTGCCCCCACCCACCCAAAAGGGAAGTGTGAGCCAGGGGGCCCATCCGAGGTGGCCCAAGCAGCTAGCCAGAGGGGAACACAGTGTGACATCATGAGGATAGTTTTTAGCCCCACCCACAAAATCAGTAAAATTTATAAGTTGAAAAATTGTTTTAAGCCAGATCTCAACATCCATCCATCCATTGTCTTTACCGCTTATCGTCACATGGGTTGCGGGCTGCTGGAGCCTATCCAGCTATCTTCGGGCGGGGGGCGGGGTACACCCTGAACCGGTCACCAGCCAATCACAGGGCACATAGAAACAAACAACCATTCGCACTCGCATTCACACCTACGGGCAATTTAGAGTCTTCAATTAACCTACCATGCATGTTGTTGGGATGTGGGAGGAAACCGGAGTACCCGGAGAAAACCCACCCAGGCACGGGGAGAACATGCAAACTCCTCGTAGGCGGGGCCGGGATTTGAACCCTGGTCCCCAGAACTGTGAGGCAGATGTGCTAACCAGTCGGCCAGATCTCAACAATTTAGTAATATAGTGTTCTCAGTCTTTGCACTTTTAAGCACTTATCTTTAAACATCCATCCATCCATCCATTTTCGGAACCGCTTATCCTCACGAGGGTTGCGGTCGTGCTGCAGCCTATCCCAGCTATCTTCGGGCGAGTGGTGGGGTACACCCTGAACAGGTTGGCAGCCAATCGCAGGGCACATTTAGACAAACAACCATTCACACTCACATTCACACCTACGGGCAATTTAGAGTCTTCAATCAACCTACCATGCATGTTTTTGGGATGTGGGAGGAAACCGGAGTATACTCACTTGTAACAGTATGTGCCAAGAAATGGGCGTGTTGCTTGTGCAGATGCATAGGTGTACTGATGATCACCACTGTGAAGGTATGGTGGTTGACTGGTTGTGGCAATGGACGCATAGTGTGTCTCAATTTCGAAGACACTCGGGTGGTTGTTTTTAATATTAAGCAAAAAAGGGACTTGAAAGTGTTAAAAGTGTCAAAGCCCATGCCCTGCAGTCTGCCTTGCTTACTTGGAGCTGGAATTTTAATGCCTAGTTCAAACATGTCGTTTAACATTCCATTGTGTCTTTGTCATCTACTTGTTGTGATTGTCTTCTGTTTATGTAAAGGCAGAAAGGCGAAGAGAAAAGCACAGAGCCTTGAACTGAATGTGGGGACTTTGAATGTGGGGACTGTGACATGAAAAGCTCGGGAGTTGACATGATGATTAGGTCACCAGCCCAATCTAAAACAAAACAAAAACTGAATTGCCCTCATCACTAACTTTGTGCCAAGTACCATGTGTCTGTGTGAGAAAAAAAAGAGTGTGCCCTGACACTTCCGAACCACTCCTCTGTACACTACCTTCTCCACCTGAGTGCCAATTGCCCTCAGATGCCGTAACAAGAAGGTAGGAGTAGAAGTATTTCCTTATCTACAGGTATATCAGTACCATCTACATTCTTTTCAAACAACTACTCCAAGTTTAGGTGTGCTTAAAAAATAAATCAATCATACTATGATAACTCTGCACGCTGTGTAATTTTTAGTTCATCTTATTTTTTCTTGATCTGCAATATGGAATTCAAATGCATTGAGCTGGGAGTAAAAGAGTTTGACAGCACATGGCACAGTGGAATCTTAGACTATTTACTATTCTTTGAATTTCAGATCAGTTATGTTTCCTCACGACACTGCAATGTGGTCAAACAGTGGAGGGAGAATTGCAGAGTAGAAGGGGGCTAGTAGAGGAGGGGGGGAAACCCAGAGGGTGAAAGAGGAAAAATCAATACAACAAGCACATTTTCTTTGGCAGGAAAAAAAAGGGAATGTATTGCAGAGAAATGATGATTTATGTCAGTGGTGGAAGGGCTGTAAGGCTGTGTTGGGGACGAACGTATGCACCAATAATGATTAATACCCCACTTCCATCAACCCAGCCAAAACTCTCTCAGTTTATCCCCATATTACATCCCATCTCACTTCTCTTTCCTGTACGGCTATTCCCCTTCCTTTCCCTCATTCTCATATTCTTTTTATAAAGGTTCTTCTGACCTTTGTATCAGTCTTTCCACAAAGGCTTTCAGGCTTACGATTGAAAAACTTTGCTACTGATAAAAAATACATATACACTATTTGTAATGTATTTTATATACAACCCCAATTGCAATGAAGTTGGAACATTGTGTTAAACATAAATAAAAACAGAATACAATGATTTGCAAATCATGTTCAACCTATATTTAATTGAATACACTACAAAGACGAGCTATTTCATGTTCAAACTCATAAACTTTATTGTTTTTAGCAAATAATCATTAACTTAGAATGTTATGGCTGCAACACGTTCAAAAAAAGATGGGACAGGTGGAACAAAAGACTGAGAAAGTTGAGGAATGCTAATCAAACACCTGTTTGGAGCATCCCACAGGTGAACAGGCTAATTGGGAACAGGTGGGTGCCATGATTGGGTATAAAATGAGCTTCCTTGAAATGATCAGTCATTCACAAGCAAAGGGCGAGGTTCACCTCTTTGTGAACAAGTGCGTGAGAAAATAGTCGAAAAGTTTACGGACAATGTTCCTCAATGTACAATTGCAAGGAATTTAGGGATTTCATCAGCTACGGTCCATAATATCATCAAAAGGTTCAGAGAATCTGGAGAAATCCCTGCATGTAAGCGACAAGGCCAAAAACCAACATTGAATGCCCATGATCTTCGATCCCTCAGGCAACACTGCATCAAAAACCAACATCAATGTGTAAAGGATATCACGCCTCAGGAACACTTCAGAAAATCAGTTTGGCGCTACATATGTAAGTGCAACTTAAAACTCTATTATGCAAAGCGAGCTTCTCGGAGCCCGAGCTCATCTAAGATGGACTGATGCAAAGTGGAAAAGTGTTCTGTGGTCCAACGAGTCCACATTTCAAATATTTTTGGGGAAATTGTGGACGTCGTGTCTTCTGGGCCAAAGAGGAAAAGAACCATTCGGACTATTATGGATGCAAAGTTCAAAAGCCAGCACCTGTGATGGTATGGGGTTGTGTTAGTGCCAATGGCATGGGTAACTTACACATCTTTGAAGGCACCATTAACGCTGAAAGGTACATACAGGTTTTGGAGAAACATATGCTGCCATCCAAGCAACGTCTTTTTCATGGACACCCCTACTTATTTCAGCAAGACAATGCCAAACCACATTCTGCACGTGTTACAACAGCGTGGCTTCGTAGTAAAAGAGTGCAGGTACTAGACTGGCCTGCCTTCAGTCCAGACCTGTATCCCATTGAAAATGTGTGGCACATTATGAAGCGTAAAATACGACAACGGAGACCCAGGACTGTTGAACCGCTGAAGCTGTACATCAAGCAAGAATGGGAAAGAATTCCACCAACAAAAGCTTCAACAATTAGTGTTAAATGGAATGAGTAGCCACTTACAGTAAGTCAGTTTGTTTAACAGTAAATCGGCATTCATTCATTCTTTTCTGCTTTGTCTGAGTCGGGTCGTGTGGGCAGCAGCTTTAGCAGGGAAGTCCAGATTTCCCGCTACCCAGCCACTATGTCAAGCTCTACCGGAGGGATTCCGAAGCATTCCCCCGGCCAGCCAGGAGACAGCGTGTCCTGGGTCGTCCCCGGGGCCTCCTCCTGGTGGTAAGTACATGGAACACCTCACCGGGGAGACGTCCAGGAGGTGTCCTAATCAGATACTTGAGCCACCGAATATGGCTCTTCTCAATGCGGATCGAGCAGCGGCTCTTCTCTAAGCCCCTCCCTGATAACCGAGCTTCCAAACCTGTCTCTGCGGCGAAAACTTATTCTGGCCGCTTGAATCCCTTATCTTGTTCTTTCGGTCACGACCCACAGCTCATGACCAAGGTGGTAACCTCACTAACTGAGCTACTGGTCATGTGTACACAGACACTTTGATATCCACATCAGCAGATCTAATGTAACCATCATCGCTGCGATGGAGCTTTGCCACATGACCACATGGCACGAGGCAACTGTGGGTCGGCTATCATTACAACTGACTTCTCCAGGAGCTCAGAAGGTGAGGAGTGCCATTTCTGCCTTGTTTGCAGTCCAGGGACGTACTATCTGATGACTCCAGACCAGAACTGGTGAGCAACGACGTGAGTACTGCCAGCAAATACGGTTCTGGGTAAACGATTTTGGGAAGCGATCCATCAGGGAGTAGAAGGCTGTTTGGGGTCACAGGGTCAATAACAGCCAGGTCAGCAGACACATATCCCATAGGTTTTGAGTTGAAAATGGCCCCCACCTCCAGTAGTACAGTGAAGAGGACATCCAACTGGATTTACTGTGTCCCTACACAGGTGCGGAGGGTAGATGTGACTGCTCGTACTTCTCTCTCCCACATTCCACCGAAGTTTGGGGTTGCTGGAGGGTTGAAGTTGACCTTGATTTTCTGCTTTGCGAAGTGACTCTGCAGGGTTTGTAGCCATGCTAGCAAATACTTCCTGAAGCTCTATTTCGCCTCCTTTAAAATTGGTTCCATGGTCTGACCGCAGTCCAGCAGGGATTCCTCTCTTGGCAATGAATCACCTCAAGGCCATCAGTGTCTATACTTCAGAGGAGGTCCAGATGTACTACTGTGGTGGTTAAAAACACTTCAATATGAGACCACATGGCCATTTTAGGCATGGAACACTGTGCTCTCCAACGCTGACAGTCTGCACAGGAATGCTAACATCGACGAACTGCCTCACAGCCGTGAAGGATCCACTTTTTCCTCTGCAACTCCACAAAGACCCGCTCCGGCCCTGGGTGTTTGAGGTCGTATTTCTCACTGAGCAGGTGGGTCACAGGGTGTGAAGCATCTTGGACAATAGGATGCGGGGGGTTTCATCCTGATCCTGTAGGCGTCAACCAGCCACCATCTTATGAGGTCTGTGGAGGTGTCTATGACCGGCGGTAGTGTGAGCAGGCGACTTGCAGGTGACAAGGGCTGCCCGGCTGACAGCTGAACACAATCCTCAGGGAAGGATTGCTTCTGAGCTCGTTGTAGGATAAGTACCTCTGCTTGGCGGTACTCCTCGGTGATAGGTGGGTCGTCAGCAGTGCCTTAGCCACGAAGGTCCCTTGTAGTAGCATCCATGAACACCAGCCAGGTGTTAATATGTCTTGCCCTGCAGACTGGTAGTGCCAGGTAAGGTGAATGTGGACCCATACAAGGTGACCTTCCTCACTTCAGCTAAATAGTCAGGTGGGTCAGGGTGGGGCTCTTCTGGCCAAGTGTTTGAGCTCTGAAGGAGGAAGGGGGGCCCTTATGAAGTCCTTGTGGGCTCCAAAAGGGATACTAATGTCTTGTCTCTTGTCATGTAATGAGCAGGGTTATTGGCCGAGTGTACATTGCGCATTGCACCCCTCTGTTAGCTCCTGGATCTCCGCTACTCTTGACCCTAGAAACACCTTATACCGGCGGGATTGGGAGTGTAGCCAGGTGAGTACAGTAATGAAGTCAGACCACAATATGATGTACTGTAAGGGTAAGCTCCTTCTTAAGGGTCAAAGCTAACTGGGCTGCGACAAGTGCTGCAAAGAGCTCAAGGCGAGGGACAGACTGCATGTTTGGGACTATTCTAGAACGAGCAAGAACAAAGGACAACTGGACCTTACCCTGTTCGTCTTCTGTTTTGAGCAAGACTATAGCCCCATAGGCCTTCTCTGAGGCATCTGCAAAGATGTGCAGCTCACGAGTGGCACCTTCAAGGGGGCATGGAAATGGATGGCAGATACTGAAGCACCGCCTCCCAACTGGACAGGGCCAGCAGCAACTCAGTAGAGTTTGGGGTCATCCCAGCCACACTGTTTGTCCCACAGCTGTCTTGGGATGAGCTTGGCACGGGTGGAGAACGGCAGCTGGTACCCTACGGAGGCATACTGTGAGGCTAAGACCCTATAAATATTCCTGAGGGTTGGTGAGTTGTAGGAGACCTCTGCCAGGAACATTTGTAACCCAGGAAGACTGTCTGCCAGTTCCCGCTGAGCCCAAGGATCGACTCAAAAGAGTTAGACTTATCCTGTGCTAACCACATAGCTAGGTTCTTAGATCGGAGTTCTGTAGGTAGGTGGCTGCGGACACTTGGATCGTTACAAGCCCACTGCTGCAACTCAAAGCCACCTGCAGCCATTACATCCCTGAGCTCATCCACCAGGAGCTTAGCTTATTTATTTACCTTTATTGTCTCCACTAACTGTGATGGAATATTCTGGGACCGTCAACAGGACTGTTAGCAGGGAGAAACCTTGGGTTGGGCCAGACAAAAGGAGCTAATTTTGGGACTGCCCTAAGTACTGATGGGAGCAGTTAAATACAAGGTGGTTCTTCCCATTATGGGTAACAAGGTGAAGTGGTATGAACTAGTACTCCTTGTGGATGTGTCTTATCTGACTTACTGCACTGCACCTGACTCAAAGAGTTTCTGCATCTCTGTCTGATGTGATTTTCCCTACTCAGGGTTCTTAAGAAGGTGTCTCTCAATGCTACACAACAGGGCCATATCTGATTCCTTTGGCCCCTGCAACGGTGGCGTGGCTGCATGATGAAGTAAAGGGGTAACATATCTAAGGATCCCACCCACCTCTGTATGAACTATCTTACTTTCAAGCAGTGCTATAGGCTGCTGATCCTGTTTGGACTGTCACCTCCCTCTCAGGCATGTAGGGGACCACATGCCGGCACTTGCCAAAGCCACTCCATGTGCCTGTAGAGCTCATCTGTGGGGGGTAAGGGTGAAGTAAACAGGCCTTGGGCTGTGCGGGATGGCTGCCCCATCGATTGGCTAGGGTCCTGAAGTGTCCACCCCAGTCTGGTGTAGACAGCTGCTGGGCTACTATGAGGACCAAGTCTAAGAGGCTCCATGGGGTTTCTGAGGTGAGGCTGATCAGAACCTATGAGTAGCAACAGCCTCCGTCAAAGTAGACAGATTCAGAGTCAAATGGGGTTCGTCAACTTTTCTCCTTTGTGGCTAAGTCTATCTTCACCTTCTCACCTCTCAGGTTAATTTGGTGGAGAGCAAGAGGTGCATCCCTTGGCAAAGACTACAGGGTTTCTTTAGATTGCAAGTGGTGTCAAGCATAGTGCAAGCACCGCTTGTTCACCTGGAACCTGTCTTTGAGCTACTACACTGGCGGAGGTAGTGCTCGGTACGCTCACAATAGGAACAGTAGGCTTTAGCTTTATAACTCTTCTTTACTGTGATCTCTGGGAGCTCTTTGCCGCTATGCAGGACTACTGTCTGGTTAGCGGCAGAACGACTGTCACCTTTAGTGCGCTGCCTCTCAGTGGGGCCCCTGCCAATAGCTGGGGTATCAAAGCCCTAACACCATGACTTGTGACGAAGCCTCGCTGACAGGTCACGCAGGGTGTGGGTCGCTCCTGGTCCGGTGAGTTGATAGAGGAGGAAATCAGATTGCTGTTCGGAAGGGGGTTTCGCCGGAAGGCGAACTACTGTACATGTGAGCCACAATTTAGCCTAATCTCTCCATCATGGCTCAATGTTTGAAGGAGACACACCAGGGATTGGATCTGGAGGGCAAATCTCTGAAACACAATTTGGATTCCCCCCCCCCTATCTAACCTCTGACCCCTCCAGGACACTAGCGATATTCTTCAGGACAAAATGATGGAGTTGACCAAATTTGTCATGGAAGGCTGCCATGGTGTCGGTGTAGGGGGGTTGTTGAGTATAGATAAGGGCTGGGCTGCATCCCACTGTTTTGGCAAATTTTAGGCCTATCTCCGAGTTGTCTTTCCTTTCTAAAATATTGGAAAAGATTGTCTACTCCTAGGTTATGGAGTTTATTAATAAACAAAATATTATTGAGCCTTTTCAGTCTGGTTTTAAAACACTGCACAGCACCGAGTCAGCGCTTTTAAGAATTTTTAATGACATCTTTTTAGCTACTGACTGGTCACTGTGTTGTCTTAGTACGCTTAGAACTGACTGCAGCCTTTGATACTGTGGACCATGATGTCCTGATTACTCGTTTGGAGCAGTGGGTGGGCATCAGAGGTACAGCACTTGAATGGTTCAGGTCCTACCTGTTTCAGTTGTGTAAGCCTTGCTGACTCTTTGTCCTCCACTGCTCCCCTTTCACATGGGGTCACAGGGTTCCGTGCTTGGCCCTCTCTTCTTTCCCCTCTATTTACTCCCACTTGGCTCAATTCTCAGGAAACATGGTATTTCTTTTCATCATTATGCAGATGACAGTCTGATCTATGCCCCCCTTAAAAAGTCAGATTCTTACTGTGCTAAGACATTTCTAGAGTGCTTACATGATATTAAGGCCTGGATGTCTCTTAACTTTTAAATTTTAATGAAAAAAAGACAAAGGTCATGGTCTTTTGTGGCACTTCTTTGACCCCCCTAGTTGATTGGGGTCCCTTCGCGCAATCTCAATCATCGCATCAGTCCATCATTAACAACCTGGGTGTAAAAGTGCACACCGATCTTAAGTTTGAGACCCAAATTAAAGCCATGGTTAAATCTAGCTTTTTCCAGTTAAGACAGGAAGCAAACCGGTCGTTCACAAATGGCACTTTGAAAGAGTAATCCACGCCTTTGTGACCACTCAGCTGGATTACTGCAATGCACTATATATGTGGGTTAGTGGGTCCTCCATTGCTTGTCTGCAACTGGTTCAAAATGGTGCAGCTCGTCTTTTATTTGGCACAAGAAAATATCAACATATATCACCCATTTTAGCTTCACTCCACTGGCTATCTGTTCGTGTTAGGATTCATTTTAAAGTTCTTTTATTTGCTTCTCAAGCCTTGAATGGCCATGCCCCATCGTACCACTCTGAGCTGCTGAACCCCTACATTAGCAGCCGGTCTCTCAGGTCAGCTGACCAGCTGCTCCTGACAGAGCCCAGAGCCAGGCTTAAATTTAGAGGTGAATGAGTGTTTGCTGTTGCAGCTCCAAAACTGAGGAATCCTTTTCCACTCCACATCAGACAAGCCTCATCTTTGTCTCATTTTAAATCCTTGCTTAAAACCCATCTTTTTACCCTGGCCTTTAACACCAGTTAAGCGTGTCTGATGTGATGTATATCTGTTGTGTGGGCAGTGCAATTAATTTTATGTTGATTTTATCAACTTTATTTTATGTAGTTTTGATCTCATTTTATTTTATTTTATTGTTTTTATCATCTGCGATTGGCTGGCGACCGGTTCGGGGTGTACCCCGCCTCCCGCCCGAAGATAGCTGGGAAGATAGACGCCCGCGACCCTAGTGAGGATAAAGCGGTACGGAAAATCGATGGTTGGATGGATGTTTTTATCATTTTGTATTTTTTTTCTGTGTTTTTATTTATTATGCATTGTACAGCACTTTGGGAACCTTGTGTTTATTTAAATTGTGCTATATACCATATTTTCACGACCATAAGGCGCACTTAAAAGTCTTAAATTTTCTCCAAAATGGACAGGGTGCCTTGTAATGCGACGCGCCTTATGTGTGCACCAAGTTCCAAAATCTCTAAATGTTGTTGTGTGACTTTAATGAGCGCTCCACTTGACAGACTGGGAGCGTTTCCTGCCGACACACTGCTTATATAGAGGAAGGCGGACGTGACTGAGGACAGCATGCGGACGTAAAGGGGGAAGGGTGCGCGAGACAGAGGACGCTAAAGACACACCCCCAGTAGGTATGTAGTTCCGGTATGTGCATCGGTTTGACTAAGGACCCCCGGAAATGACACCTACGAAGAGACATGCTTACGAAGCACAGTTTAAACTGCAAGCTGTCAGTTCCGCGGAGGAGCATGGGAATCGAGCAGCCACGAGAGAATTCAAGATCAACTAATCCATGGTTCGCAAGTGGAGGAAGCAGGAAAACGAGCTTCGCCAATTCAAGAAGGCGAAGCTGACAAGGCGAGGTGGCCCGAGTTGGAAGACCAACTCAAGCCATGGATTAATGAGCAAAGAACAGCCGGGAGAAGCATCTCTACAGTCGACTGAGGGCAATAACGCTTGCAGAAGAAATGAAAATCGAACATTTTCAAGGAGGTCCATCTTGGTACTCTCGTTTTATGAAACGACGCCATTTATCCATCCGGGCAAGGACTACTGTGGTGCAGAAACTTCTAGCGGATTACAAGGAAAAGCTGGCCATCTTCCGCTCCTACTGCAGTAAAAAGCTTGCCGACAAACACATCAAGCCCAACCACATGGACGAGGTGCCGCTCACTTTTCGCTCACTTTCGACATCCCGGGGGACCACCAAGGTAGCGATACACACAACGGGACACGAGAAGTCGGCTTTTACTGTTGTACTTGGTTGCCATGGTTATGGACAGAAACTGCCACCTACGGTGATTTTTAAGAGGAAGACGCTGCCTAAAGAAAAGTTTCCAGCCGAAGTCATCGTTAAGGCCAATCAAAAGGGCTGGATGGACGAGGAGAAAATGAGAGAGTGGCTGAGTGAGGTGTACGTAAAGAGACTTGATGTTTTTTTCCACGTGTCACCGTCCCTGTTGATCTGTGCCTCCATGCGCGCCCATCTCACAGCCGCTGTGAAAAACCAAGTGCAGCTAAGACTGGGAGGCAACGCCGGGCCAGTTACGCCACCATATGTGAATGGATTGTGGATGCTTGGGCTAAGGTATCTGCTTTGACTGTTGTCCGAGCTTTCGCGAAAGCCGGCATCATTGCCGCACAGCCCCCCGGCAACGAGATTGACTCTGACAATGACGAGAGCGGGAACCTGGCGTGTTTGTTGGAGAACTGCCCCAGCTGTTCATTTCGGATACAGAAGATGAGGACTTTGATGTATTTGTGGATGAGAATTGATCAAAAAATAACGTGAGTACATTGTTAAATACTTCAATAAAGTACAACCAAACTCAGTTTTGCTCCCGCTGCCTTTTTATAAACATTGTTTTAACGTGCATGCATGCTATGTTTTAAGCTAGCGTATGTTTTACCATGCCTGTGCCCAATAATACGGTGCGCCTTATTTATGTGTTAAATACGTAAATAGACCCCGTAACTGAGACTGCGCCTTTTAATATGGTGCGCCCTATGGTCGTGAAAATACGGTAAATAAAGTTGATTGTATTGGATTGGATACTTTAAAGGTAGTTTTCTTTTTGGAAGATTATTTATTAATTCTATTAGCCAAATTACTGCTTGTTGTGAAGTAAGTGGAGCCTCATGCCCCCCCCCCCCCAAACAGGACTGGTTTTTAAAGTTCGGGTTCTCAAGTCAAACCAAAAACTCAGCCCATCGACGGCTTGTATCTCGAAAAACTGGTTGGTTTACTCGTATCTCGTATCGTATCTTGAGGCACCATTGTATAAAAAACACTAACACCATAAAGAGGGATCATTCCCACTGCCTTTTTATCCCTAATACACTCATTTAGATAGAATTGCGGTGCATTGATGCATTCTGATGGTCTATGGGGATATCTAGTGGCCACCGACAACATTGCAAATGGCGTCTTCCAGCAGAATGTCATAACAAGAAAGAAAGAAAAAACTCACTAACTACCACCATCTCTAGAAATTAGAATAGAATGTGACAAACTATGATGAAACAATGGAATTTATTTTTAATGTAGAATTTAGGAAGGAATTTGCCCTCTGAAAAGTATTTTCCCAAGTGTTTAATGCATCTATATGTATGACTACTGAAATGAGTTGAGTTTTCTTCCATATTAATTTTTTTTCATATGATTACGACAATTTTGGAAACAGTTACGCACACAGAATACGGTCAAACAATATTTTATTATTTAATGTCGACAAAATATTTGGTCAAACATTTTCTTTGTCATTAATAGTCATTTCCAAGAGCAACAAAAAATATTGCAATGCATCACATATTATGTGGCCTAAGACAGTGGTCCCCGGTCCGTGCACCGGTACCGGTCCGTGAGGCATGTGTTACCAGGCAGCATAGAAAGAATGACCAATTTTTATCGTTTCCGTTGTGTTGCGTTTCGCGTCAAATGTGTTTTATTGTGAAAATTGACCAGATCTCTTCTGCCGCAACAGCTGTGCATCTCAATTGACAAGGCAAGGCTACACAGAACGCTTCTATTTCTGCCCCCAGCCGACTCGCTATCATGCCGGCCAAGCTCAAAGAACTAATCATTTCATAAACTAATCCAGTTCTTTAGGTTCACTGAAAAGATTCGTTCTTTAGAACGAAACATTTGCGAACAAAACAACACTAGGCGGCACGTTGGTCAAGTGATACATTACTAAAAATAAGGCCGCAAACGAGCAAAAATTTGTAAAAAACAAACATCTTTGGATAGCTTCTTTTCCAAAGGAAAAAAAGGCCACCCAAGGAGCCAGAAGAAGAGCGTACAACCTCAAAGAAAAATAAAGCTTCTTTTAATAGAAAATATCAGGAGTCCTTAAAATCCGGGTTTATCTCAACAAGTAACTCTCATGTACCGAGTCCGCTCTGCATAATATTGTATGTGGAGACAAGCTAGCCAACGTGGAGACCAACCACGCTGGACAAAATGATCAGCCATTGGAGTTTTTTTTAAAGAAAAAGAGATCAACTGAATAGACCCTGCTACCACTTCTAATATCCTATCTTTGTGAAGCGGGCTTTTCTGTGGTGACAGTAATGAAGACAAAATTACAGAGCAGACTGGACATAAGGAACAAGCCCAGGGCTCACACTGAGTCTGCGTTATGGTGATTTGTTGTATTTAACATTTATGTTTTGCTGTGTATATATATCTGCTGCCGGCACGGTGAACGACTGGTTAGCACATCTGCCTCACAGTTCTGGGGACCGAGGTTCAAATCCCAGCCTCACTTGTGTGGAGTTTGCATGTTCTCCCCGTGCCTGGGTGGGTTTTCTCTGGGCATGCCGGTTTCCTCCCACATCACAAAAACATGCGTGGTAGGTTGATTGAAGACTCTAAATTCCCCGTAGGTGTGAATGTGAGTCTGAATGGTTTTTTGTTTCTATGTGCCCTGCGATTGGCTGGTGGTATATAGCCCCTCCTTGAGCCGTCACCTTATCGTGGTGGAAGGGTTTGTGTGTCCCAATGATCCTAGGAGCTTAGTTGCCTAGGGCTTTATGCCCCTGGCAGGGTCACCCAAGGCAAACAGGTCCGAGGTAAGGGACCAGACAAAGTACGCCTCCAAAGACCACTATGATGATGAAAATTATTGGATCTCGTCTTCCCTTGCCCGGACGCGGTTCACCAGGGACCCCTCTGGAGCCAGGCCTGGAGGTGGGGTTCGAAGGCGAGCCCATGGTGGCCGGGCCTACACCCACGGTGCCCGGTCGGGCACAGCCCGAAAGGGTAACGTGGGTCCCCCTTCCCATGGGCCCACGACCTGTGGGAGGGGCCATAGGGGTCGGCCATTGTGAGGTGGGCGGTGACCAAAGGCAGGGATCTTGGCGATCCTACCCCCGGCCACGGAGGCTGGTTCTAGGAACGTGGAACGTCACCTCTCTGGCAGGGAAGGAGCCCGAGCTGGTGTGCGAGGTCGAGAAGTTCTGACTAGATATAGCTCGCCTCCACACACAGCTTGGGCTCTGGTACTAGTCCTCTCGAGAGGGGTTGGATTCTCTTCCACTCTGGAGTTGCCCATGGTGAAAGGCGCCGAGCAGGTGTGGGTATACGTATTACTCCCAGCTTGGCGCCTGTACATTTTGGTTCACCCGGGTGACGAGAGGGTCATCTCCCTCCGCCTTGGGGGGCGGGGGAGTCCTGACTGTTGTTTGTGCCTACGCACCAAACAGCAGTTCAGAGTACCCACCCTTTATGGAGTCCTTGGAGGGGGTGCTGGAGAGCGCTCCTGCTGGGGACTCCATTGTTCTGCTGGGGGACTTCAATGTTCACGTGGGCAATGACAGTGAGACCTGTGGGAGCGTGGTTGGGAGCAACGGCCCCCCCCGATCAGAACCGAGTGTTGTTCTGTTATTGGACTTCTGTGCTCACCATAACAAACACCATGTTCAAGCATAAGGGTGTCCAAACATGCACTTGGCACCAGGACACCGTAGGTCGCAGTTTGATGATTGACTTTGTGATCGTGTCATCTAAGTTGCAGTCGCATGTCTGGGTTAGTAACAGTTCTGAGGACCCGGGTTCCAATCCGACCTCGCCTGTGTGGAGTTTGTATGTTCTCCCCGTGCCTGCATGGGTTTTCTCCAGGTACTCCGGTTTCCTCCCACATTCCAAAACATACATGGTAGGTTGACTAAAGACTAACTTTCTTGTAGGTGGGAATATGAGTGTGAATGGTTGTTTGATTATAGGTGCCCTGCGATTGACTGGCAGTTCGATGATCGACTTTGTGGTCGTGTCATCGGACTTGCGGCCCCATGTCTTGGACACTCGGGTGAAGAGAGGGGTGGAGCTATCAACTTATCACCACCTGGTGGTGAGTTGGCTCCGATGGTGGTGGAAGAGGCCGGTCTGACTCTACAGGCCCTAACGTATCGTGAGGGTCGGCTGGGAAAGTCTGGCAGAATCCCCTGTCAGAAGGAGTTTCAACTCTCACCTCCGACAGAACTTCACCCACGTCCCGGGAGAGGCAGGGACATTGAGTCCGAGTGGACCATGTTCCATGCCTCCATTGCTGAGGCGGCCGACCAGAGCTGTGGCCGTATGGTGGGCGGTGCCTGTCGTGGCAGCAATCTCCGAACCCGTTGGTGGACACCAGCGCTGAGGGATGCCGTCAAGCTGAAGGAGGAGTCCTATCGGGCCTTTTTGGCTTGTGGAACTCCTGAGGCAGCTGATGGGTACCAAGCCAAGCAGAATGTAGCTTTGGTGGTTGCTGAGGCAAAAACTCAGTCGTGGGAGGAGTTTGGTGAAGCCATGGAGACCGACTTCCAGACGGCTTTGAGGAAATTCTGGTCCACCCTCCGGCGTCTCAGGAGGGGGAAGCAGTGCATCATCAACACTGTGTATAGTGAGCATGGGGCACTGTTGACCTCGACTCGAGAAGTTGTGATTGGTGTGGAGAATACTTCGAAGACCTCCTTAATTCTACCGATACAGCTTCCCATGAGGAACCAAAGTCTGGGGTCTTTGAGGCGGGCTCTCCTATATCTGGGGTTGAGGTCACTGAGGTGGCTAAAAATCTCCTTGGTGGATGACATTCACCTGGTGGTCCCCCTTTTTATGAAGGGGGACCACCAGGGTGTGTTCCAACTTCAGGGGGATCACACTCCTCAGCCTCCTAGGTAAGGTCGTTCAGGGGTGCTGGAGAGGAGGTTCCGTCAGGAAGTTGAATCTCTGATTCAGGAGGAGCAGTTTGGTTTTTGTCCTGGCCGTGAAACAGTGGACCAGCTCTTCACCCTCGGCAGGGTCCTCAAGGCTGCATGGGAGTTCACCCAACCAATCTACATGTGTTTCGTGGACTTGGAGAAGGCGTTCGACCGTGTCCCTCGGGAAGTCCTGTGGGGGGTGCTTCGGGAGTATGGAGTACTGAACCCCCTGATACGGGCTGTTCGGTCCCTGTACGACTGGTGTCAGAGTTTGGTCCGCATCGCCGGCAGTAAGTCTGACTCGTTTCAGGTGACTGTTGGACTCCGCCAAGGCTGCCCTTTGTCACCGATTCTGTTCATAACTTTTATGGACAGAATTTCTAGGCGCAGCCGAGGCATTAGACGGGGTCCGGTTTGTTGGCCTCAGTATTGCATCTCTGCTTTTTGCAGATAATGTGGTTCTGTTGGCTTCATCAAGCCGTGATCTCCATCTCTCACTGGAGCAGATCGCAGCCGAGTGTGAAGCGGCTGGGATGAAAATTAGTACCTCTAAATCGGAGACCCTGGTACTCAGTCGGAAAAGGGTGGAGTGCCCTCTCCATGTTGGGGAGGAGATCATGCTCCAAGTGGAGAAGTCAAATATCTTGGGGTCTTGTTCATGAGTGAGGGAAGAATAGAACGAGAGATCGACTTGTACTTGGACTTTGTATCGGTCCATTGTGGTGAAGAAGGAGCTAAGCCAAAAGGGAAGCTCTCTATTTACCAGTCGATCTATGGTCCTACCCTCATCTTGTTCTTTCGGTCACGAGCTGTGGGCCGTGACCGAAAGAACAAGCGGTCAAAATTAGTTTTGTCCGAAGGGTGTCCGGGCTCTCCCTTAAAGATAGGGTGAAATGCTTGGTTATCCGGGAGGGGCTCAGAGTAGAGCCACTGCTCCTCCGCATTGAGAGGAGCCAGATGAGATTGCTCAGCCTTCTGATTATGGCGCCTCCCTGGTGACGTGTTACGGGCACGTCCCACCGGGAGGAGACCCCGGCCGGACAACCCAGGACATGCTGGAGAGGCTACGTCTCTCGGCTTGCCTGGGAATGCCTCGGGATCCCCTTGGAAGAGCTGGAGGAAGTTGCTGGGGAGAGGGAAGTCTGGGCTTCCCTGCTAAAGCTACTGTCCCTGTCACCTGACCTCAGATAAGTGGAAGAAAATGGATGGATGGACGGATGAATGGATAATTTAGTAATATTTTTCTCCAACAATTTTACTCAAATATGCACTCATATATAGCAAACAGTTATTGTGTTGTGAGCCAAAGTCACACCATTAGCCTCTGTATTATCAGTTATTAATTGTGTTTCAATGTATCCTGAAGGGGAATAACTCACAGTCTTGCACTTATGTCAATAAAAAAAGACACACTTCACCATCTGAGTCACAACAGAGAGATAAACCGATTTGCCATCCTTCTTAACAGACAATATTCATTGATGCTTCCAGATTTCAGCTCTTAATTGGATTTTCATTATATTGTGACAGTATTTCTCAGTTGCTAAAACACAAAACCCTATTGTCTGAACCAAATGCTCAGGTTCCTCAACCCACTTATTGAATTGGTCCCTTATTTGGTAGAACCCTCAGCACTCTTCACCTAGTTAGACACCACTCGCGAACATACTTTCACTCACTACTCATTTTGCACTCTGATGCACTTGTGTTGCATAATGGCAAGCACAGGTAGCAAATTGGAAACTCGATTAAAGCACAGGTGTCTCGTCATAAACTCAGCAACTAAAAAACTGATCACACTTGTAGCTGGTAATGTAGAGATCCATATAAGACAGTTCAGGGAGCACTGGTTGTTGAAATTTCACTATGGATCGAGACATTCAGATAGACATAGGCAAAGTAAAAGTAGGAGGTGGTTAAGGAGGAAGAGGAGAGGAGGTACCAGACAAAGAACAATTATGTGTTTAAGATTAATTACAGGCAACTTTCGTAGCCCATGTTCTTGCCAACTTTTTGACAATGAGGGAAGCTGGACTTAAGCGAGTGCAGCCTAACCTAAATTGATTCACTGTATTCACCATGGTCTAAAGATTCAGAGGGGAGAATAAGTAATTGCTTTTTTCATTTGATACATATTTACACTAAGATTCCAAACAGTGCTGTACACAATAACGTGGTTCAGTACATGAATATTTCATTATACTTGTGGGCTTAAAACTTGTTTTTATATATTTCTTTCTTACAACTGCTAAACAGGAATTTTGTTTTGATTTACAAAATACATTCCTATTTAAGCAATAAAGATTATTCTCGCAGCGTTATGATCATGTCATTTCCCCCCTTCTTTATATGGTGTGTATAATTACTGTTAGTGGTGTTTTGCATTTTGAGTGGTCTGATTTGACAACAATATTTGGGTCTGAGGTTTTGCGACTGTAGCTTGAAAATTCGGTTTTGTGTTTACAGTATCAAGATGATGATGGATGGTTTCAAGAAATGTGTCTTAGCAATTGAGAAAAACTAACTCCTCAAAAGGAAATGATTTTCTGTAATATTTTTATAAATTGAAAATGATGGTCTTGGCTGACTTTGTGACAACACAATGACCTTTTTTTACACAGTTTTGCAGACAGTGTACATATTTTTCTTATTTTTTTTTGTGGTTCATGAACCTGTGTTTAATTTGTTTATTTAAAAAAAAAAAGACTGAAATAACACTACAAATCTAATGGTGACTTTGAACTTTTACCTAGAATAGTAATGTTTTTAATCTGTCCAAAAATGTATTTCTCAGGAATTTGTCAATCTTCGTTAGCTGTTTGTGAAATTTTCTGCTCACACGCTACATTCACTAACATTCTGTGCGTCTCCTGGCGGCTACACTCCCCCTCCCCCATAAAACCTAGTGACGCCCCTCCCTGCAACAACTCATCTGAGAATAAAGAATGAATAAAAACTCGTAAACTCGCAATTAAAAGAGACTTGCAATGCATTAAATATTTGTATATAAAAATTAAGTCCATTAAGGCTTAGGCATAAGGCAATAATATGTGGACAACAACTGTATGGTAGTGATAACTTTTTTCATCATGAAGTTGTAGGACGCAATATGTACCCACAGCATGACACTGTCAATTTCCGACATTTTGTCGTAACACGTGTCACTGTACGGCTATACGATGCGACAACCACGTGGAAATATTTTACCAAATATGCCATGGTCACTTGCAAAAAATTTCTAATCTACCCTCAAATAAAATTAAAGCACAACTGATGTAGCGACAGTGAAACAGAGAAATGCTTAATTTCATGGAGCCTGGCAATGATGTCCCATCTTCGAACATGCTGTGCAATGGGACGCAAGATAAGACCTGCTGTTTGAAGAGAAATAAGTGCAGGGCTCCCTACTAATAACAACCACAGTCCGCGATATGGTGAGTGGTACTTTTAATTCCCATCCATTTTCTGAGCCGCTTCTCCTCACTAGGGTCGCGGGCGTGCTGGAGTCTATCCCAGCTATCATCGGGCAGGAGGCGGTGTACACCCTGAACTGGTTGCCAGCCCATCGCAGGGCACATACAAACAAACAACCATTCGCACTCACATGCACACCTACGGGCAATTTAGAGTCTCCAATTCATGCATGTTTTTGAATTTGTGGGAGGAAACCGGAGTGCCCGGAGAAAACCCACACAGGCACGGGGAGAACATGTGAACTCCACACAGCCTGTGTGGATTGAACCCCGGTCCTCAGAACTGTGAGGCTGATGCTCTAACCAGTCGTCCACCGTGTCACCGGTACTTTTAATTAATAATTTTTATAATTTTCTATGCCAGTCCGTCAAGATATGTCTTCACATGAAACCAGTCTATGGCGTAATAAAGATTGGAGATATTACATGAGCTAAGTTAACAAACATTACATTACCTTGTGTCTGGGCCGCTTGTCGAGCTGGAGCTTACAAGTGGATGTTTTTTGTTCAAACGTTGTATCATAGTTGACGTCTTGCTATGGAACGCCAGCTCTGCTTTGCAGTAAGTCCAATAGCACAGACACTCTCCATATAATAAAAATTGTGCTGTTGCTAACATGGTGCCTGTGACGGCACCCAAAAAAAAAAAACATACGCCGATACTCTACGCCAAACAATGGCCAAAAACTATGAAAAAAGTCCACTGTTAGAATACCAGCATGGACCCAAAAGTGGCACTATCAGAGGAGTTCTAAAATGTTTAATTGGCAGAATGTGTTTAAAGGGCGAATCCTTCGAAGGCAGCGGGACCCAAGTGGAGGGTGGAGTTCCTAAAAGGAGAGCCCAGGAGAGTTCAATGAAACTTAGGGTAATGACTGTCCAGATGGGCTTTACTCACAGGCGTTTGTTGAATGAAGCTACCGTGAAACCAAGCGTGGCAGAAGCTGCTGGAGGAGATACTAAAGGCAGACAGGTAAATATTGTGGATCGTGGTGCTCAGTGATCAGAATCAGAATTAGAATCAGAATCATCTTTACTTGCCAGGTATGTCCAAAAAACACAGTTGGAGCTGCTCTTGTACAACAACAGACAGAGAACACTTTTGAGACATAAAGACATTAACAACAAATATTCACTGAGCAATAAAGGGTTGCTAGTTATCTGGTAATGCCGGCACTTTTTTTTTTTTTGACAATTGTGCAAAAAGATGCAGAGTCCTCTAGCACTTAGAGCAGATAGGCTGGGAGGGAGTAGTAAAAGTCTGCAATCCATATCCAAATCCAATTATCGAGCTGTGTCTAAAGCCAGTAATCAGGTATCTATTTTCAATTTAAATAGTCCAAGATCCAAAAATTCCCCCCTCCCTGAGCCGTCACCTTATCCTGGTGAAGGGGTGATGATCCTGATCCAATGATCCAAGAAGCTAAGGTGTCTGGGGCATTATGCACCTGGCACGGTCACCCATGGCAAACAGGTCTTAGGTAAGGGACCAGACAAAGTATGGACCAAAGACCCTCTACAAACATATTTGGATCTCGTTTTCCCTCGCCCGGACACGGGTCACCAGCGACCCCATCTGGAGCCAGGCCTGAGGGCGGGGCTTGATGGCAAGCGCCTGGTGGCTCGGCGTGCAGTCATGGGGCCCGACTGGGCACAGCCTCAAGAAGCAACGTGGGCTCACCACCTGTGGGAGTGACCAGTTAAGGGTGTACCCCGCTTCCTGCCCGATGATAGCTGGGATAGGATCCAGCACGCCCGCTTGTGAGGAGAGGCGGCTCAGAAAATGGATGGATGGATAGATTGGATGGCGTGAATATGTGGAACCAGTTAAAGTTGAATCAGTCGATGAATGTGGAAGTAGGGAATCATGTTGAACATCCCCTCATATGGAAATTTATTGGTGGAAAATGTGGAATATGTTGGTGAAAAATGCAGAATTGTTTTGGACGTGGGAATTTTTGGAATGTTGAACATCATTCTCCAGTTGAATTGAATGAGCTGAATTTTTTTAATTTGGAATGGAAATGAGCGGCACGGTGGACGACTGGTTAGAGTGTCAGCCTCACAGTTCTGAGGACCGGGATTCAATCCCTGGCCCCCCCTGTGTGGAGTTTGCATGTTCTCCCCGTGCCTGCGTGGGTTTTCTCTGGGCACTCCGGTTTCCTCCCACATCCCAAAAACATGCATTAATTGGAGACTCTAAATTGCCCGTAGGTGTGAATGTGAGTGCCAATGGTTGTTTGTTTGTATGTGCCCTGCGATTGGCTGGCAACCAGTTCAGGGTGTACCCCGCCTCCTGCCCGATGATAGCTGGGATAGACACGTTTTTAAATGTGTTGCAGCCATAAAATTCCAAGTTAATGATTATTTGCTAAAAACAATAACGTTTATCAGTTTGAACATTAAATATCTTGTCTCTGTAGTGTATTCAATTAAATATAGGTTGAACATGTTTTGCAAATCAATGTATTCTGTTTTTATTTATGTTTAACACAACGTCCCAACTTCATCGGAATTGGGGTTGTAATAGCAAGTTGATGTGTGGTCTCTATGAATACTGAAGAAAACCCAAAACAATATTCAATACTGATTTGTCTCACCTTATGTTGAAAGTTGAATTTAAATATTGATTTTGCTTTTTTTCATGTCTAAAAGAAGACAAAGCTCCTTGAACAGTGCAGCCATCATCAAATAGCAGAATTGTTTTTTTTCATCTGATTGTGAAATAAGCTTTATACACACTCAGCCATTAGACAAGAGTTTATATGGAATGAGCGAGCAGCCGACATTAAGGCTATACTGAACAGTTCCATAATTCAAGTCGAATCAAATGTTTGGATACCATCTCCCTCCCACCTTTTGCCATTGCAACCTGGCTCTCATTTTAGAAGTGTCATGCCACATTACCATTCTGCTGGCTCAGAGACACTCGAGCCTAATAACTCCACCATGGACCTAAGTGGAACCTGTTTACACTGACTCTTAATCTCGTTCCCTCTCCTTTCGGTCTATCTGACTCGCTGTTGAACATCTACCTGCCCTCTGCCTATCTTCCTTTCTCTTCTCTGCAGGTAACCAGCAGGGATTGACTGCATGTTATGTGCCTCTGATAATTGGAGACAGGTCCAGTCACCGGTAATGGTAATAGAAATTGATACAGATGAGCCAAAAGATATTAGAAATTCATGGTTGTCTAATACAGGGGCATAGTTGAGGGGGGCACAGTGACATGCCACCCCCACTTTCTGAATCTGCCCCCCCCCCCCCCCCCCCACACACACACACACACACACACACTTACAGCCATTAAAACAAATAATTCCTCTTTAACGTTGTAACACATTTTTCAAAGCTGCCCTTGAACTCATCATTCAGTCACCGCGCAGATGATCTATCACACACTCTGCAAATGAGACATACAGTATGCATGCTGAAAAGTCGTAAAGCAAACCAGATCTCATGAGAACAAACAGAGAAGTATGTCAGAATAATACAGGACATTTATGTGGGCAGCAGAACAGTAGTATGTGGTGGCTGTAGGTGTGACGGAGTAATTTAAGGTGGAGGTGGGACGGCATTAGGGATCAGCCCTGAGCACCTTCCTGTTTGCAGTGGTGATGGATAGGCTTACAGATTAGGTTAGACAGGAATTCCCATGGACCATGATGTTTCCGGATGTTCAGGAATGACTGGGTTAGTGTTTGATTCATTGAAAATACAATTGACTTCTGAAGATCGAAGAATAATTTCCATTATCTATATGTGTAAAATAAGTCGAACCGTACAAACTAATGTGAGAATAATTTGAAGTTTAAGAAAATGATCACCTGCCCTGTAAATTAATAAAATGTATACCTAAATGTACTTTGAAGCTACTGCACATGAAAAAAATACCTATTTTATAGCATTGCATGAATAATAGGTTTCCAAAAAGGCAAACTCTTTTGTATTCAAGCTGCTGACTAACATTTAATTATTATTATTTTTATTTTTTTAACTATACCACAGCAAGGATTTATTTTCACAAAACTGTAAGGAAAACTGGCACTGCCGGATGAACCAAATGCCGATATAGCAGCTTTTACTACCAGCCTGCACAACGTCTTTTATATATTGTAGCGTCTGGCCAGATTTTGAAAAGATGACAAGAAGGTTGGTTGACAAATAATCTCTTTAATGCACGCAGGACGGGTCACTGTCGGCCGTACATACAGCAAAATAACAATAAACGTAGCTGTGTGCTTAACATTATGCTTTCCCGCACAAACAGGATTTCTCTTCCTTCCCTCGTCCCAGCCTCCTTCCTCGGCTTTCTCGTTAAATTATAAATCTGGACTTTGCATATACACATTCACCGCCTCACAGACAGTCGGAGATTATAGAACTCTTAAAGCAACATGTACAGTAACTACAGGGTCACTACAATCTTTTTTCAAATTCATCACATGGCCTGTAATTTGATAAAGCTGTTCTAAACCTTTCTGCCTTGACTATCCATTGCCAGTTACGTGTGAATATATTTGATGTTCAAACGCTGAAGCAAGCTTATTCTTTTAGTGTGGTGTTCTTTAGTGTTCTTTAGTGTGTAGTATCATGGGAACACGGTGGAAACTATGATGCATCCATCCATCCATCCATTATCTGAGCCGCTTATCCTCACAAGGATCGCGCGAGCGCAGGCGCATATCTCGGCTGACTTTGGGCGAGATGCGGTGTGCAGCCTTGCTGTCCCCCGTGCTGCTGTTACAAGAAATGGTGTATTATATTATTTAAACAGAGGCATTTCATCATAATTATAATAATAATAATTATTATTATTATTTGCTATTAACAATTAATTGTGATTAACCCTAATAATACAAGTTGTCCACCGTGCCGCCATTACAAATAAATATACTGCATATATTTATTTCCATTGTAATTCAATGCTTTATTTTGAAATGATTCTTTATTGTAAAAACAACAAAAACATTATGTTTTCCCCCTAAAGCCATTATGCAAAGCACTATAGAGCTGACACTTCCACATTCCACTTCATTCTCATAGGCTGCTTTTACAGCCACCAGCCAGCCCGTATCGTCTCTCTAAAAGTCACAATAAACAACAATAGGGAATATTGTTATTTCTTTACATGTATAACAATATTCACTTTTCACACTTGCATTTGCCCCATGACAAATTTACTGTCAAATCAAGCAGGGCGGATGCTCTCAGCTAGGCTGCAATACGCTGGGAAATTGCTCAAGATGCAAACATCCCGATATAAAATCTAATTTCACCCCAAATAAACCACATGTTCCACTGATTGCGAACCACCACTGTTTTCATATCAAGTAAATAAAAAAAATAACAGCCACCTGCGCTTGCTGACAACCACAACACAGCACGGCCTCTTGGTTAATGGTACTGGTCATGCATTTCACCATGCAATGCAAATTAAGGAGTGTGTGTGTGTCTGCGTGGGGTGGGGGGGGGGGGTAGTGGGTGATGGGGATCGTTCATCCACTTCTGTCATTTAACGCTAGTCTGTTGGGTTACAATCAATTTAGCACAAAAGCACAATATTAGCTTGCATGTTGCGGAGCAACATTTGTCTTTGTTCTCCTGTTATAGTGCTGATATGAGCTATCAGCAAGGTGGCCATTCTGTCCTTGCCTTTGGGATATGACAAGGTTTAGGGAAGAGCAAAGATAACACCGGAGTTTGCTGTCATTGTATCATACATGCCAAGAAGAAAAAAACATACACTGCATAAGTTACAGTGTTGTGCTCAGGCTGTGTGTTGTAAATAGCATGCTATTTACATACCAACTCCCAGGAGGGCCATGAAAGTCAGGTAGGGGGATACTGTTCCATGAATACCATGGTGAGCGGAACTGTACCTCTTGATGAAACCTGGCTTTGACTACCAAGCACATGTTGGGGTCAATAAAAGGGGGGGGGGGGGGAAAACAACCTAGAATGTCAGAGAACCAATTTTTATGTAGATTGCAAGAATAATGTTCTTTCAGTGTGTGTGTATGTGTAAGACAATAGTTTGGATTTATTTATTGTTTTTGTATGAGAAGCCCACTGTGTGAGTATGTGTGCACGATATGTGGAAGTAATCGCACGCACACGGCTGCTTAAAGAACCACATGATCAAACGAGGAAAATGGGGGCTGGATTGCCACCATTCTTCTCAGCGTCCCTCTTTTAGTATCAGTGCTTTGAAAGGATTGAGATGTGCTGCCTGGGTCCTCCTGAACATTGGAGCTACAGATAAGCAATTGGATTTTGAGGCAGAGCAGAAGGTGAGTGCATGAATTTTCCAGAAAACTGACAAAACAAATTGTTGAAGCTTTGTAGGTGGAATTCTTTCCCATTGTTGCTTGATGTACAACATCAGTTGTTCACCAGTCCCAGGCCTCAGTTGTCATATTTTGTGCTTCATAATGCTTGACACATTTTCAGTGGGTAACAGGTCTGGAATGCTGGCAGACCAGTTTAGTACTTGTACTCTTTTAGGACATCAGCATTAATGGTGCCTTCACAGATGTGCAAATTACCCATATCATGGGCACTCACCCACCCCCATACCATCACAGATGCTGGCTTTTAATCTTTGCACTGGTAACAATCAGGATGGTCCAACCAATTTGAAATGTGGACTCATCAAACCACAGGAGACTTTTCCACTTTGCGTCAGTCCATCTCAGAAGAGCTCGGGCCTAGAGAAGCTGGGGGCGTTTCTGGGTGTTGTTGATATACAGTCTTTTGTTGGCCGTCCCAACTTTTTTGTATTGTGTTGCAGGCATCAAATTCAAAATGAGAGAATATGTGGAAATACGGGCTGAGAGCACCGTGATGAGCCAAGCCAGTTCCATTCCCAGCTCTCCCTCTCGTATGACCATTCCAGCTGGCAACCTTGGACTTAGCCACAACTCCCCGGTAACCGCCCTCATCGACTCCGACGCGGGAGACAGTTTTATTCATGAAGATTTGGCGCGTCAACTCCAGCTGCCTCTCGAGCCCCTCCCGCTTCCCAAGAAGGTTATGGCCCTGGATAGGTGCGTGATATCCTCTGTGACTCACCAGACAGCTTCTATCACCCTCCTCATTTCTGGCAACCACCGTGTAACTCTCCAACTCGTCGCGATCCCATCTCCAGAAACACCATTAGTCCTTAGACTTCCCTGGGTAAGAAAACATAACCCCAAAATTGACTGGACCCACCTGTCAATTACCGGTTGGAGCCATTTTTGCCACTCTCATTGTCTTCGCTCAGCAGTTTTTACCTCCAGTGAACCTATGCCACCAGCACCATCACTCGATCGCTCCCTGGTTCCTGAAGACTACCACGATCTCTCCCGGTTTTCCGCAAGGATTTGGCTATATCTCTCCCTTATGATTGCGCCATTGACCTCCTGGAGCCCCTCTCCCCTGTCCTCGCCTCTTCAACCTATCTCTCCCTGAAAAGATAGCCATGGAGAATTACATCTGTGACTCCCGAGCCTCTAGACTCATCTGGCCCTCCTCCAGCTGGCTTCTTCTTTGTCGATAAGAAGGACACCACTCTCCGCCCCTGCATTGACTTCCGTGGACTCAATGACATCAGCGTAAAGATTAAATCCCCGCTGCCCCTCATCAACCCCTTGTTTGAACCCATCTGTGATGTTCAACTCTTCACCAAGCTGGAACTGCACAACGCCTATCACCTTATCCGCATCAAGGAGAGGGATGAGTGGAAAAATGCCTTCAGTACCACCCTTGGACATTTCGAATATTTGGTCATGCCTTTTGGATTAACCAACGCCCCTGCAACATTTTATCAATGACGTCCTCCACGACATGGTTAACCGGTTTGTCTACGTCTACTTCGACGACATCCTCATTTTCTCCCGCTCACTGGAGGAACATCAGCATTATGTCCGCCAAGTGCTTCAGCGCCGCCTGGAAAACCGTCTCTATGTCAAGCACGAAAAATGTGAATTCCATCGCACCTCGGTACATTTTTTGGGTTACATAATTGCTAAGGGACAACTTCAATCAGACCCATCCAAAATCGAGGCAGTCGTCAACTGGCCCATCCCCTCCACCCGCACGGAGCTGCAACGCTTCCTTGGTTTCGCAAACTTCTACTGCTGTTTCATCAGAGATTACAGTAAAATGGCTATTCCCCTCACCAGTCTCGCCTCTACAAACTCTCCGTTTCATTGGACACCTCCTGCTTCCCAAGCCTTCACCCGCCTTAAAGAACTGTTTCCCTAGGCTAAAACACCCTGACCCCTCCCTCCAGGTCGTGGTAGACGACTCTCCCAGCTGGATCCCAAGACCCATAGACTCCACCCTAGTGCCTACCTTTCCCGTCGTCTGTCACCCGCCGAACGAAATTATGATGTGGGTAATCATGAGCTGCTCGCCATTATATGGGCCTCGGAGGAATGGAGGCACTGATTGGAGGGTTCCAGAAATCCGTTAATTATTTGGACTGATCAAAAAAAACTCACCTACCTCGGCATTGCAAAGCGGCTAAAAGTCCCATCAAGCCCGATGGGCACTATTCCTCAGCTGCTTCAATTTCAGCCTCTTCTTTCGCCCAGGGTCCCGCAACACCAAGCCAGATGCCCTCTCTCGCCTCCATTCACCTCCCTCCAAATCTGTGAAGCCTGAACCCATCCTTCGCTCCTCCTGTTTTGTCGGGGCTGCTAATTGAGAGATCACACGAGTGGTTAAGGAGGCACATAAAGACCAACCTGACCCCAAGACTGGACCTCCAGACCTTCTTTTCATGCCTGAGTCTGTCCGCTCTCAGGTGCTCCAGTCGGGTCACAGCTCTAAAATTACTTCTCATCCCGTACCTTCCAATTTGTACAACAACACTTTTGGTGGCCTAGCCTGGCGAAAGATACCCGGGAGTTCGTCCTAGCCGTCTGTGCCCGGGGAAAAGCCTCTCATCTGCCCTCAGCTGGGTTGCTGCGTCCTTTGCCCATCCCAAGCCACCCTTGATTCCATATTGCCTTGGACTTCGTTACCGGCCTACCCCCTCTGAAGGTAACACTGTCATTCTTACCGTCATTGATTGTTTTTCGAAGTGTCCACTACATACCCCTTCCCAAGTTTGCTTCTGCTTTTGAAAACGCTACCCTTCTTGCCCTTCATGTATTCAAACTCCACGGAATCCCCATTGACATTGTCTCGGACCGAGGTCCTCAGTTTATCCTTCCAGGTCTGGAGGGAGTTCTGTAGGGCGGTGGATGCAGCAGCCAGTCTGTCTTTGGGTTATCATTCTCAGTCCAATGGCCAGACAGAGCAGGCAAATCAAGATCTGAGTCTGCTCTTCACTGGGTTGGAGCACCTTTCTCCCATGGGTTGAATATGCCCACAACTCCTTCACCAGCTCTGCCACAGGTATGTTTCCCTTCATGGTATGGTATGGTTTCCAACCCCCTGTGTTTAAGGAACAGGAAGGCCCTGTGGCGGTCCCATCGATGAGGGAGGACCTGCGGCGGATCCATACCATTTGGAAGGATGTCAAGGCAGCTCTCACTCATTCTGCTGAAAGAAACAAGTGGTTGGTGGATCTTCATTGCTCTCCTACACCGGAATACAAAGTGGGTCAGATGGTGTGGCTCTCCTCCCGTGAATTCCCTCTCTAAACCGAATCACGTTAGCTCACGCCACATTTCATTGGACCTTGGGGCGTCCGTTAAGGGGGGGGGCGGCCCATGGGGGGGTTACTGTCATAATCTGTGCCCGGCAGTTCCTCTGCGAGGTATTGGTGGTGCTGAGCATCCCAGACAGAGAGTTGTGATTGGTGCGGATTGTAATGGACATGTTGGTGAAGGAAACAGGGGTGATGAAGAAGTGATGGGTAAATTTGGCATCCAGGAAAGGAACTTGGAGGGACAGATGGTGGTAGACTTTGCAAAAAGGATGAAAATGGTTGTACTGAACACTTTCTATCAGAAGAGGCAGGAACATAGGGTGACCTACAAGAGCAGAGGTAGAAGCATGCAGGTGGATTACATTTTGTGCAGACAATGTAATCTGAAGGACGAACTGACTGTAAGGTAGTGGAAGGGGAGAGGGTGGCTGGACAGCATAGGATGGTGGTGGGTGATGACTCTGGTGGTGGGAAGGAAGATTAACAAGACAAAGGCCGAGCAGAAAACCATGTGATGGAAGCTGAGAAAGGAAGAGTGTTGTCAATGGACAGGAGGAGCTTCCAGAAGATTAGAACACTACAGCCAAGGTGATTAGAGACAGGCAGGAGAGTACTTGGTCTATCTTCTGGTAGGAAAGGAGAGAAGGAGACTTGGTGGTGGAACCTCAAAGTACAGGAAATCATAGGAGAAAAGTGGATAGCTAAAAATGGCCGGCACGGTGGGCGTCTGCCTCACAGTTCTGAGGACTGGGGTTCAATACCCGGCCCCGCCTGTGTGGAGTTTGCATGTTCTCCCCGTGCCTGCCTGGGTTTTCTTTGGGCACTCCGGTTTCCTCCCACATCCCAAAAACATGCATGGTAGGTTAATTGAAGTCTCTAAATTGCCCCTAGGTGTGAATGTGAGTGTGAATGGTTGTTTGTTTATGTGTCCCCTGCAATTGGCTGGCAACCAGTTCAGGGTGTACCCCGCCCCCTGCCCGATGATAGCTGGGATAGGCTCCAGCACTCCCGCGACCCTTGTGAGGATAAGTGGCTCAGAAAATGGGTGGATGAATGGATAGCTAAAAAGAAGTGGGACACAAGGGAAGTTTAGGAAGACAGGCAGAGCAGAGAACCATGTGGTGGAAGCTGAGACAGGACGAGTGTTGTGCAGCTTTTCAGGAAGAGGTGGGACATGCTCTCGGTGGACAGAAGGAGCTTCCAGAAGGCTGGACCACTGCAGCCAAGGTGATCAGGAGAGTACTTGGTGTATCTTCTGGCAGGAAAGGAGAGAAGACTTGGTGGTGGAACCTCACAGTACAGGAAATCATACAAGGAAAAGGGTTAGCTAAGAAGAAGTGGGACACTGAGACGAGAAAGGGATACATGGAGGTGCAACATAGGGCAAAGGTAGAAGTGGCAAAGTCCAAACAGGCATTTGATGACATGTATGCCAGGTTGGACACTAAAAAAGGAGAAAAATATCTAGACAGGTTGGCCAGACAGAGGCATAGAGATGAGAAGGATGTGCAACAGGTTATGGTGATTAAGGATAGAGATGGAAATGTGTTGACTGGTGCCAGCAGTGTGCTGGATAAATGAAAAGAATACTTTGAGGAGTTGATGAATGAGGAAAATGAGAGAGAAGGAAGAGTAGAAGAGGCAAGTGTGGTGGACCAGGAAGTAGCAATGATTAGTAAGGGGGACGTTAGAAAGGCACTAATGATGATGAAAAAAGGAAGGGCAGTTGGTCCTGATGAGATAGCTGTGGCGGTATGGAAGCATCTCTGAGAGGGGGCTGTGGAGTTTTTGACCAACTTGTTCAAAAGAATTATAGTAGGTGAGAAGATGCCAGAGGAATGGAGGAAAAGTGTGCTGGTGCCCATTTTTAAGAACAAGGGTGATCTGCAGAGCTGTGGGAACTATAGAGGAATAAAGTTGATGAGCCACACAATTAAGTTATGGATGCTAGACTCAGGACAGATGTGATTATTTGTGAGGAACAGTATGGTTTCATGCCTAGAAAGAGTACCACTGTCATGATCGGTGCCCTGCAGTTCCCTTGTTGGAGCTTGGGTGACGCATTGTGCCCCTCTCACCCGCTCTCTCTCCCTCTCTTTCTCTTCCCAGTAATCAGCACCACCTCTGTCGCGTACCTGTTGTCAATCACCATTCATCATTGCCTGCATTTAAGCCTGCCAGATCCAGGATTTCACCACCAGAGTATTAACGTTCACCATGCTACACCGGCTCTCTCCTCGCATGTAAACTACGGTACTCCCCGCAATTGTACTTGTCTCCGTGTTCCTCTTCGTCCTCAGTGCTCCTTCCGTGCTCCCCGCCTCGCTGTTACCTCCAGCCACGCCGCAAAGCTCTTCCACCGGCTCACACCACCGCTTTCCACACGTTCCTTGTCCCGACGGTCCACCATCACGCCTTGGAGATCCCACTCTGAACTTTAAATAAAAGTTAAATAAACCATTCTCCACGACTTCTTCCGCCTCCGTCTGCTTCTGGGTCCAGTCAACATTGATACAATAGTATCGTGACATGTAACACTCTGACCATCATGGACCCAGCAACCCCGGAGGCGCTAAGAGAAGCGCTCAACCACCAAGGCGCCCAACACTGGAAATTCAGGACAAAGTTCTCCATGAGATCTCACCCTCTCCCAACAAATATCCCTAATTTCTTCCCTAATGCACGCCGGCCTCCCTCCCGTGAGTATTCCTTTCGTGCCTGCATCGTCGGGTGAGCCCAGGCAACTCGGTAACACCAGATTAGACCCTCAGCAATGTCATTGCCGTTTCAACCAAATATTGTGTATCTATTGTGGACAACCAGACCACTTCATTGCCAAATGCACCATAAAACCAAAATACCGGCTCACCATGGCCCAAGAGCACCGTGGAGAGCCAAACCAACACCTCCCCAGGCTAGTGAACATCGTGTGTTGGACTAAAGTTGAAAGCATAAGCGTTTAATGCGTCCAGTCTGGACGAGAGAGCGAGAGGACAAAGTTGGGATTTTGTGTGAAGCCAGTAATTTCCCCGAAATTACTAGGGACTAATATTGTATTGTCTGGCAATCACTTTTGTGTTACTCACGAACGTAGATCAGCTGGTCAACAGTCAGTCTTTCTGCGCACGTCTCAGGAGGGGAGGAGGTATGTTTGGTTGACGAAGATGCACAAAAATAAAACAAAAACAGGTGGGAGGTTTCGACCATTGCTCTTCCTGCCTTTTCAGGGACTTGCTAGCAATATCAGAGCAATCACGCTTGGCTGGAAGCGTACCAAGTACTTTTAGTAGCAGCTTCTCTGATCGCCTAGCGGTGGCCCATGTAGAGGCTGGGAACCCGAATCCGTTCTCATCCGAGCATTCGCGTTGGCCAAACCGCGTGTCCGAACAAAGAAAAGGGGAGGCACAGCGGTGGCCGAAGGCCGCCCCTTAGCTGGGGAGCTGATAGCAAGAGTCAGGATGCAGGGTGTCCGGGCTCTTCCTTCGTGATAGGGTGAGAAGCTCGGTCATCCGGGAGGATCTCAGAGTAGAGCCGCTGCTCCTTCACATCGAGAGGAGCCAGATGAGGTGGCTAGGGCATCTGATTCGGATGTCTCCCGGACGCCTCCCCGGTGAAGTGGAGACCCAGGACACGCTGGAGAAACTACATCCTTCAGCTGGCCTGGGAACGCCTCGGGATCCCCCCGGAAGAGGTGGATGAAGTGGCTGGGGAGAGGGAAGTCTGGGCGTCCCTGCTAAAGCTACTGCCCCCGCAACCCAACCTCGGATAAGCGGGTGAAAATGGATGGATGGATGTATATATATATATATATATATATATATATATATACACACACACACACACAGTTGATACGTAAAGTATTCAAACCCCCTTAAATTCTTCCCTCTTTGTTAATTCCTTGTGTGTTTTGGACATACTTGGCAAATAAAGATGATTCTGATTCTGATATTGCAGCCATTTGCTAAATTAATTTATCGTATTTTAATTTAAGTTCTTTTTTTCCCTCATTAATGTACACACAGCACCCCCCCCCCCCCCCCATACTGACAGAAAAAAAACAGAATTGTTGGAATTTTTGCAGATTTATTAAAAAAGGAAAACTGAAATATCACACAGCCATAAGTATTCAGACTCTTTGCTGTAACACTCATTTAACTCGGGTGCTGACCATTTCTTCTGATCATCCTTGAGATCGTTCTACACCTTCACTGGAGTCCAGCTGTATTTGATTATACTGATTGGACTTGATTAGGAAAGCCACACACCTGTTTATATAAGACCTTACAGCTCACAGTGCATGTCAGCGCAAATGAGAATCATGAGGTCAGAGGAACTGCCTGAAGAACTCAGAGACAGAATTGTGGCAAGGCACAGACCAAGGTTACAAAAACATTCTGCTGCACTTAAGGTTCCTAAGAGCACAGTGGCCTCCATAATCCTTAAATGGAAGACGTTTGGGACGACCAGAACCCTTCCTAGACCTGGCCGTCCGGCCAAACTGAGCAATTGGGGGAGAAGAGCCTTGGTGAGAGAGGTAAAGATGAACCCAAAGATCACTGTGGCTGAGTTCCAGAGATGGAGTTGGGAGAAAGTTCTAGAAAGTCAACCATCACTGCAGCCCTCCATCAGTCGGGGCTTTATGGCAGAGTGGCCCGATGGAAGGCTCTCCTCAGTGCAAGACACGTGAAAGCCTGCATGGACACCTGAAGGACTCCAAGATGGTGAGAAATAAGATTCTGTGGAGAGAGATAGAATTCTTTGTCCTTAATGCTAAGCGGTATGTGTGGAGAATACCAGGCACTGATCATCACCTGTCCCATACAGTCCCAACAGTGAAGCATGGTGATGGCAGCATCATGCTGTGGGGGTGTTTTTCAGCTGCAGGGACAGGACGACTGGTTGGAATCGAAGGAAAGATGAATGGCCGAAGGTTCACCTTCCAACAAGACAACGACCCAAAGCACACAGCTAAAATAACGAAGGAGTGGCTTCAGAACAACTCCGTGACTGTTATTGAATGGCCCAGCCAGAGCCCTGACTTAATCCCAATTGAGCATTTCTGTAGAGACCTAAAAATGGCTGTCCACCAACGTTCACCATCTAACCTGACAGAACTAGAGAGGATCTGCAAGGAATGGCAGAGGATCCCCAAATACAGGTGTGAAGAACTTGTTGTATCATTCCCAAAAATACTTGTTGATGTATTAGCTCAAAAGGGTGCTTCTTCTAAATATTGAGCAATGGGTCTGAATACTTATGGCTGTGTGATATTTCAGTTTTTCTTTTTTAATAAATCTGCAAAAACATCAACAATTCCATTTTTGGCTCTGCTGTGTGTAAATTAATGAGGCAAAAAATGAACTTGCCGTATCTTCCGCACTATAAGGTGCACCGGATTGTAAGGCGCAGTCTCAATTAAGGGGTCTATTTCTGTACTTAAGCCATACATAAGGCGCACTGTATTATTCGGCGCGTGCTAAAACAAGGTAATGGAAGCAAAACAGTGAGTTTGGGTGAGTGAGCCGGGTTCCCTCTTGTCATTGTCGGAATCAGTCTCGTTGCCGGGTGGCTGTTCAGCAATGATGCCGGCTTTCGCGAAAGCTCGGACAACAGTCAAAGCAGATACCTTAGCCCAGGCATCCATAATCCATTCACATATGGTGGCGTAACTCGCCCGGCGCTGCCTCGCAGTCTTAATAAAGGTGTGTTCGCCGTCTCTTGTCCATCGCTCCCATGCCGCTCGCAACTTCATTTTGAATGCCCTATTTTCACCAATGTCCAGGGGTTGGAGTTCTTTTGTTAATCCTCCCGGAATGATGGCAAGCTCCGAATTCATTTGCTTCACTTGGTTTTTCAATCGACAGTCAATCAAGCGGAGTGCTTACCAAAATCACACAACTTTTCTTTACAGATTTTGGAACTCAGTGCACACATAAGGCGCACCGGGTTAAAGGGCACACTGTAAATTTTTAAGAAAATTAAAGGCTTTTAAGTGCGCCTTATAGTGCGGAAAATACGGTAAATTAATTTCTGCGAATGGCTGCAATATAATAAAACGTCCCATAATTTAAGAATACTGGGACAATGTAAAGCAAAAGAACAAGTATTTGTGAGGAAAAATTCAATTTAGACAGTTACAGTAGTTCTTAGTGGGCATTATACTGCTTAGTCAATTCTAAAAAAGACAATAATTCTAGTATGGATTACAATAGCAAAGACACTAATAACTGTTTCCTGGCTAAAACCACAACCTCCGAGCATGAAACAATGGTGGGAAAGGGTTAAAGATGTAATGGATAACATGTATTTTCAATTCAGTGTGAGTGTTGGGGGAAATATCCATTTATCTCTGTGGTAAAGAGAGGGAGGAGGTGAGAAATAAAAAGCATAATTGAAAAACTGTTTTTATCTCTGATCTGTGTACATCTTTCCAATTGAGCGAACCCACACGCAGACACACACAAAAAAAAATAATAATAACAATAATGTGAATGGCATTCATATGAAAATATATATTTTGCGTAAGATCTGAAAGCACTTAATGGCAGCTGCTGAGTGGTGACATACTGTATCTTGTGATTTTCAGAGGGTTTCGTCAAATAGCTTCAATGGAAAAATTAACCCCATTTCATAAGCCCGCGCCAGTTGGTAGTTGGTCTTTGTCCTAAGCATTCCCAAAGTTACACGGCCTTACATTTGCATTTAATCTCAGTACAAAGATTAGCTCATCATCATAATTATCAACATGACCCCTTCAGGCAGTGGGCATGGGCATCACATGGGCAGTACAGTATATAAAATAAGGTTAAAGCATAGCTACTTTCAAAAGCTTCCCATGATACGCAAATTGATTGGCAATAAAGGATTTATTTGCCGACATTGAAAAATGAATAGTTGCTGGTGAAGCCACAGTTTAAAGAATAGAAAATTCTGCCTCATAAAAAAACCAAAAGTTAAAAAAACATTACCTGTTACTATAGCAGCATTGTATTTTACAAGTATGCTGTTTACAGGTTTTAGCATTTATCGTGCTATGCGCAATGCGTTTTAAATGTCATTTTCATGAAAGGTATTGTCATTATTGCCTTGACTAGATTTATTTATTCAGATACTTTTGAAACTGACGTGTCCACTCTACAACATATGCAGCATTTTCCATTGTTCTGGAACTATTCATGTTCAGAATGCAGTTACATTAAAAGTGAAATTAGCATAAAACAAGTGAAATTTATCCAAAAAAATAAGACAACTTTTAGGTGATTCATTTTATTTTAAATTAAATGAGATTTATGTTTTAGTTTTGGGCAAGAATACAGTATGTCTTATGTCTTGTCTAAATGTGTCATTTCTAGAGAAAACTCATTACATTTAAAATAGGATTAATTACCTAAAATGTAATTTCTTTTTCCAATAACTTTCACTTATTTCAGACAAATCTTTACTTTAAGTAGAAGAATCTGTCTGTGGAGCAATTTGTTTTTTGCTTTAAGCAAGAAAAGAAACAGTGCTCCACGACAAATATTCTTGGTAAGAAGAGCTTTTGCAGTGACAGCAGAATCGAACTAACCTGCAACACGTTATTTTTCATGATTACAGATTGAAATTTAATGCTTTTTTTTACTATCCCACCATCTTATTTTTCAAATATGCTATATATATATATTGACTAAACCCTTGATTTCATTTTTACTAATGTTTTTGAATCCTTATATCCTGTATCTTAAAGCATTTTAATGTTTTGTTGTTTACCACAGGACAAGTGGGGCTTTTAAACAATAATCCATTATGACACCCAATTCAATGCAATTACGTGGGGTGGTTGGTCCATTGCCACATCCTCTCAGGCTCTGTCCGCACATGATGAAGCTAGCACTGACCTAATGTGTTGGAAAGTTTGCAAGCTAGAATTGGCTTTAAAACCTTTGGCTATTTTTTTTTTTTTTCAAAGATTAACTTCTTAACATCTGTAAATTACAAACATCGCCCTTACCTGCTGCCCTTTAAAGTTCATCTGATAACCAGGTTCAATCTGTAGGAATGCAAACGACAGGTGGAGATTTACACTGTACAGAACACACTTATAAAGCACAATAACTAAACCCACTAATATTACTCTAAGAGGGGCCGTACCAGCACCGGCACACAGAAAATGTACAGCTGTGCTTTTTTTAATCCAATGACATTTGTTAAGAGACTAACATGAAGCACACCATTGGCTATCCTCTCAACTGTGAATTATGGGAATTTACCTTCATGGCTTAGTGTGTTTGTTGCGACCCGCCTTTCATAAAAAGGACTAGATGTGCAGCCTCAGCATTTTTGGCTTTATACAAGGGCTGTATGCTGTATAAATGCATGATGAAAGTGTGACATTTGTAACACAAAAATGCTCAGGCAGCCACTGCATCTGTTATGCACAAATATAGCTAAAAGAATCACCTGGGAGGTAAAGCCAATCTGAAACAGCCGCACTGGAAATTCTGGAATGGGTAAGGGGCGCAGAAGACCAGCTGGGGGTTGATGTGAAGTTTTATCTCGGGCACAGACGGAGCAGGCGAGGACAAACTCTCGGGTGTCTTTAGCCAGGCTGGGCCACCAGAAGTGTTGGTGGAGGTGAATGGTTAGTAGGTCCGGGCTTGGGATCCAGTTGAGTCTTCTGAGCCTCCTTAAACACCTGTTAAATCTTCCAAGTGGCTTGCCCAACGAAGCAAGAGGAAGGAAGGATGGGTTCTGGTTCTGCTGAGCTGGAGGGGGTGAATACATATGGGAGAGGGCGTCAGGCTTGCGTGGCGGGAACCAGGGCGGAAGGAGGGGCAGAAATTGAAACAGCTGAGAAATAAGGCCCAACGAGTTTAGCGGCGGTTAAGACCCTTGGCGGAACGGAGATAATCCAGGTTCTTGTGGTCAGTCCATATCATAAAGGGCGAAACGGTCCCCTCCAACCAGTGCCTCCACTCCTCCAGGGCCCAGACAATGGCTAGCAGCTCACGATTCCATACGTTATAATTCCGCTCAAATGTAGAAAGACGACGGGAGAAAAAGGCACAGGGATGTAGCTTTTTGGAAACCGGGTCCCGCTGGGAGACGACGGCTCCCGCCCCTGTGTCAGAGGCGGCAAACTCCACTATGAACTGGAGGGAACCAGGGGGACCAGGTTGATTGTACTACAATCAAGCGTCAATAGTTAGGCGACGGCTTCCCGGAACTGAAAGGCTTACATGGTGGCAGTGATGAGTGCTGATTGAAAACAGCTGTGCGGTCCAGTTGATGTTGATTGTTGGGGAGAGAGAAGGAGCGAGAGAGAGAGAGAGAGAGAGAGAGAGAGAGAGAGAGAGAGAGAGAGAGAGAGAGAGAGAGGCACTGCAGGGCACAGATCATGACAGTACCTCGCCCTCACCTCCAGGCATCCTACCAGGCTTCTCAGGGTGAGCTGCATAGAAGTCCCTAATAAGAGAGACGTCCAAAATCAGCTTGCGTTAAATCCAGGAGCGGTCTTCAGGACCTCAGGGCACAGATCATGACATCCATCCATTTTCTGAGCCGCTTCTCCTCACTAGGGTCGCGGGCGTGCTGGAGCCTATCCCAGCTGTCATCGGGCAGGAGGCGGGGTACACCCTGAACTGGTTGCCAGCCAATCGAAGGGCACATAGAAACAAACAACCATTCGCACTCACAGTCATGCCTACGGGCAATTTAGAGTCTCCAATTAATGCATGTTTTTGGGATGTGGGAGGAAACCGGAGTGCCCGGAGAAAACCAACGCAGGCACGGGGAGAACATGCAAACTCCACACAGGCGGGGCCGGGGATTGAACCCGAGTCCTCAGAACTGTGAGGCTGACGCTCTAACCAGTCGGCCAACGTGCCGCAGATCATGACATATAGACTTTAAAAGGTTCTATTATGGCTAAGAAGAGAACAAGGAATTTTCATCTCACTTTGAAAATCAATCATACAAGTTGTGCAAAATACCCAAAAAATGGGCAGTACTTTGCAAAAGAATGACGAAAGCTGAATGAGTAAAATCATTTTCTTCCTATATAAGGAGCTCTCAGTCAGTTTAGGGAGGAAAGAAAAGTGACAAATCCTTCCTCTGGATCATAGCACTTGGTGTCATTGTGCTCTTAACCAGTGGTGACGCCATTGTTTTTCATTCGCAGGCCAATCCTTGATGACAACCTGATCAATAGATTAACCTAAAGTTAGAGTATCAGCACATTGCACGAGCTGTGCTACATGAATGCGAAAACAAGGTTAGACCTTGTCGGCTAGACTGTTAAGATTTTGATGATGAATTCTCTTACTTTCTTACCTCACAGGGGCAGGAGTACTGTTACTTTAGAAAAATATGACCCAAACAAAAGGAAAAAGCAGCCCTCCAAATAATTACTTGAGTAAGAATAAATAAGGTATTCACTGAAAAAGCTACTCAAGTACTGAGTTAATTGATGAGAAACTCCTGCTTTATTATTTTTGAACCGCAACTTCTGACTGGGAGTCACACACCATTGATTCTGCCATGCTTCACGTAAATGAGTCACTTTGAAAACTGAGGTTGGATCTCATGTCACTTTCACTGCAACGTTCCTCGCTCCTTGCTTCTTCCGGAAATTGTTCTCATGCCACGATGTTGGCATCTTATTTGTCTTAAAAGCACATCAAGGTGCAAGGATCAATCATCGAAAATGTCCACGGATGACCTAAAATCCAGAAACCACTGATGTTTCATTTGCAAAAGTTTAGCTCCTCGACAGTGAGGTACAAAAATAAGCATGTACCAGGAGGACCATAAACGGAGAAGGATATAAAGTTAAATTTAATCTTTTGTTTTTGTTTTTTTGTCATTTGTCATTCTTTGATTATTTCAGTTTGAATCTTGGTAAGTAATTTGTACTGAAATTACTTAATTACACTGACTCATGGTTACTACACTTAAAGGTCTGTAATATTTAGGATGTCATTTTGTCAAGTGCGTATGGCCACATGAAGAATATTAAAATAAAATTGATGGTTGAGAGAAATTAGATTTGTCCATTGAGTGAACCGGAATTACCGTATTTTCACAACCATAGGGCGCACCGTATTAAAAGGTGCAGTCTCAGTTACGGGGTCGATTTCTGTATTTAACACATGCATAAGGCGCACTGTATTATTGGACGCAGGCATGATCAGAATCCGAATCCGAATCATCTTTATTTGCCAAGTATGTCCAAAAACACACAAGGAATTTGTCTCCGGTAGTTGGAGTCGCTTTAGTACGACAACAGACAGTCAATTTACAGAACACTTTGGAGACAGAAAGACATTGACAAAAAAAAAAACAGCCAATGAGCAGTAAAGGATTGCTAGTTATCTGGTAATGCCGGTACATTTTTTTTTTTATTGGACAATTGTGCAAAAAGATGCAGTCCTCTAGCACTTAGAGCAGTTCGAATGACTAATATTGCAATACTCCGGTGCAATGACCATTGTGCAAAGGGCGCTGAGACTTCAAGGAGTGTATGCGGTTTAAAGTGACGAGTAGTGCGATAGTCTGGGCCAATGTTGATTGTGCAAATGTTGCAGATACTTCTCAGTCAGTGTGCAAATGGGGCAGATGCTACTCTGGCATGAGTGGCCAGTATATGCAAATAATGCAGCATGGCGAGACAACTACAGTGAGTGCACGAGTAATACATACGATAAAACATACGCTAGCTTAAAACCTACGGTAGCATGGATGCATGCTAAAACAATGTTTTTAAAAAGGCAGCGGGACCAAAACTGAGTTTGGTTGTACCTTATTGATGTATTTAACAATGTACTCACATTATTTTTTGATCAACCCTCATCCACAAATCCATCAAAGTCCTCATCTTCTGTATCCGAAATGAACAGCTGGGCAAGTTTTTCATCAAACACGCCAGGTTCCCTCTCGTCATTGTCGGAGTCAGTCTCGTTGGGGGGGGCTGTTCAGCATTGATGCCGGCTTTCGCGAAAGCTCGGACAACAGTCAAAGCAGATACCTTAGCCCAAGCATCCGCAATCCATTCACATATAGTGGCGTAACTGGCCCGGCGTTGCCTCCCAGTCTTAGGTGCACTTGGTTTTTCACAGCAGTTGTGAGATGGGCGCACATGGAGTCACAGTTCAACAGGGACGGTGACGCGTGGAAAAAAAACATCCGGTCTCTTTACGTACACCTCACTCAGCCATTCTCTCATTTTCTCCTCGTCCATCCAGCCCTTTTGATTGGCCTTAATGACGACTTCAGCTGGAAACGTTTCTTTAGGTAGCGTCTTCTGCTTAAAAATCACCATAGGTGGCAGTTTCTGTCCATTACCACGGCAACCAAGCACAGCAGTAAAAGCCGACTTCTCGTGCCCCGTTGTGCGTATTGCTACCGTGGTGGTCCCCTTCTTCTCTACAGTGTGGTTCACCGGTATGTCGAAAATTTAACGAAAGTGAGCGGCACCTCGTCCATGTTGTTGATGGAGCTGAAGATGGCCAGCTTTTCCTTGTAATCCCCCGGACCTTGCTGTGCCACGGTAGTCCTTGCCCGGATGGATAGATGGCGCCGTTTCATAAAACGAAAGCACCAAGACGGACCTTCTTGAAAATGTTCGATTTTCATTTCTTCTGCAAGCGTTATTGCACTCAGTCGAATGGTGACTGTAAAAATGCTTCTCCTGGCTGTTCTTTGCTCATTAATCCAATTGCTCTTGTTGGTCTTCCAACTCGGGCCACCTCGCCTTGTTTCCGCGGAAACTCAGCTTCGTCTTCTTGACTTGGCAAAGCTCGTTTTCCTGCTTCCGCCACTTGCGAACCATGGATTCGTTGATCTTTAATTCTCTCGCAGCTGCTCGATTCCCATGTTCCTCCGCGTAACTGACAGCTTGCAGTTTAAACTGTGCTTCGTAAGCGTGTCTCTTCATAGGGGCCATTTTCGGGGGTCCTTAGCCAAATCAATGTTGTTTTGCACAATGCAATACCTACTGGGGGGGTGCCTTTAGCGTCCTCTGTCACGGGCACCCTGCCCCCTTTACGTCCACATGCTGTCCTCAGCCACATGCACCTTTCCTCTATATAAGCAGCGTGTCGGCAGGAAATGCTCCCAGTCAGTCAAGCAGAGCGCTCATCAAAGTCACACAACATTAACAGATTTTCGAACTTGGTGTACACATAAGGCGCGCCGCATTATAAGGCCCCCCGTCCAATTTGGAGAAAATTTACGACTTTTAAGAGCGCCTTATGGTCGTGAAAATACGGTAGTCTAATCTTGTTGTATGTTTTATCGTTAATGTTAGTTGTTGTTTGTGCTTTCCTGTAGTGTAGTTGTGTGCGTGTTTTAGGTACCTGTTGTGCATCATTTTGTTATATCCTAGATTAAGTTAGGATTTGGCGTAGTGACCCTCCTGTTCATTTACCACCTACGGTAAGATCATTGTCAGCTCACGATGGCTGATTCTTGAGCAACATATAGTATGAACATTTTGCCAAGCTTTGAAATAGGTCACATTGCTACGTTGCAATCAAATGTAGCGAGTGCAGTGTGATGTAAGAAAGTAAGAAAGTAAGAGTAGTGTTTCTCCTTAACATAAACACTTGAGAATGAGGAAAAAGTACATTATATTGAAACTACTCTGACACATATAATTTTTTGATTTTCGATTTCAATTTAAAAAGTTACTTACTGTAAGTAAATGTAATCAGCTCTTGTCACTACCTGCATACAAGCCTGCCTGATCCCGGAAATCCTCGCCAAAGTACCACGGCTCACCTGCCTCACGTAAGCTACACGATTCCTCGTCTCCTTTTATGACCCCTGTGTCTCTACTCATCCTCAGTGTTTCCCCGTACTCCTGGTGTACGTCATTCCTACCTCCAAGCCAGCCGCCTGTCCTCGCCACTGCCTGCCACCTGTTCTCGCCACTGCCTGCCGCACATCCCTTCCTGCACTGCCCGCCAACTCACCTCAAGGACCACTTCCATTACTTTCTCGAATAAACTGTTCATCATAACCTATCCGCCTCCACCTGCTCTCGGGTCCAGCTCCTCTCCATTCGTGACAGAATACTTTGGCCATCATGGACCCAGCAACCCCAGAGGCGCTTAAGAACGCACTCACCCTCCAAGGCGCCCGCATAGGACGTCAGGACAAGACGTTGCAAGAAATCACAGAAACTCTACACTCCCTTTCGCAACAGGTCTCCCTCCTTTCTTCAAAGACGCAATCCTCTCAACTCCCAGTAAGTACCCATTCTGAGCCATCAGCCTCCGAGTGACACTACTTTCCTTACAAAGAACCTCATGTGCCACCACCCAAACCCTACTCCGAGGACTTAGGCGCTTGTACCCAATTGCTTCTCAACTGCACCGTAGTTTTCAACCTTCAACCTTACAGTTATCCCACCGAACAATCCAATGTAGCATATGTCACTAACCTCCTCCACAGCAAAGCAACTAAATGGTCCACTTCCTATGGCACAACTCCTCCCAATCGTTTGATTCCTTTTCCTCTGAACTCCGTAAAGTATTCGATCACCCCATCCCGGAACACCAAGCCAGATGCCCTGTCCCGAATTTATTCACCCCCCTCAACTTCAACAGAACCCATTCTCCCTTCCTCATGTTTCATTGGACCAGCCACTTAGAAAATCGATCAGGTGGTCCATGAGGCTCAAAAACCCAACCAGATCCCCAAGACCGGGCCTCTGAACCGCCTATTTGTACCAGATTCTGCACGTTCTGACGTCCTACAGTGGGCCCACAACTCTAAACTCACTTGTCACCCTGGCATAACCCGTACTACCCAGTTCATCCAGCAGCACTTCTGTTGGCCCAGCCCCATCAAAGACACATTATAATTTGTCCAAGCCTGCTCCGTCAGCGCCCGACGGGAGTCACATCTGCCCACAGCTGGTCTGCTGCGCCCCTTGCCTATTCCAAGCCGCCCTTGGTCTCACATCGCTGTGGATTTCCTTACCGGCCTAACTTCTGACGGGGGTATTCTCACTATTATCGATCGCTTTTCCAAATGTGTCCAGTATGTGCCCCCCGCAAACTCCCGTCCACCCTGGAAACTGCTAACCTCCTCGTTTTGCATGTCTTTAAACTCCATGGTATCCCCATCGACATTGTCTCCGACCCAGGTCCCCAGTTTTCATCACAAGTCTGGAAGGAATTCTGCACGGTGGTGGGCGCAACAGCCACCTTATCCTTGAGACATCACCCTCAAACCAACGGCCAGACGGAGCGGGTTAACCAGTCCCTTGAATCGGCTCTTCGCTGTGTTGCCGCACGCAACCCCACCACATGGAGTTCGTTCCTCCTGTGGATCGAGTACGCAATTCCTTCACCAGCTCCGCTACCGGTATGTCCCGTTCATGGCTTGCTACGGTTACCAACCCCCATTATTCAAAGAACAGGAGCAGGCAGTGGCAGTTCCTGCCGTTAAAGATCATCTCGAGAGAGTCCAGGCTGTGTGGAAGGACGTCCGGGCGACGTTGACCCGGTCCGCCGCACACAATAAACAGCTCGCGGACCGTCATCGCTCCCCGACTGCCGAATACAGGGTGGGTCAGTCCCACGACCTCCCACTTCAAACTGAGTCCCGTAAGCTCACTCCACGCTTCATTGGTCCTTTTCCCATTACCAAAGTTATCAATCCCACTTCCGTCCAATTAAAACTTCCGCAGTCCTTAAAAATTTACATTCCACATATCATTGCTTAAGCCTGTCTCCACCTGCGCCCTGGTCTACGTTATTCCTGCCACCCCGCCACCAAGCCAGCCGCCTGTCCCTTCCTTCACTGCCCGCCAACGCACATCAAGGACCACTTCCATTACTTTCTCTAATCAACAGTTCATCATATCCTATCCGTCTCCGTCTGCTCTTGGGTCCAGCTCCTCACCATTCGTGACACGTTCCTTTATATTTGAATACATCACAAGTTTATCATCGGAAAACCGTGGTTCAGATTCAGGCACTGTTTTTACAACATTAGACAATGTACAGTATACTCATTGTCCCTCTTGTCTGCCTTTAAATGGGCTGCAATAGACTAACCAATCTGATTTGCCAACAGATCAACATTAGAGGCAGACCGAGTGCCCTGCTAGTTACATGGGGCGCTCTGAACAGGAGTAGAACTAAATTATGGGGCAATCATTCCACCCACCATAGGGGACTTGACGCCACACTTAAGCACCCACCCCCTGCCCAAAAATATCTCTCTCAGACATTGAATTCCCCTTTACATACATATACATGGTTGTAAGCACAAATTTACAATTGCGTATGTATATCAAACACAAAATTCACAGCTGCCAACACTAAAAGACAAGTATGTTATGTTGTTTTTTTGTTATGATCAAAACAAATCTGGTTTTATTTTCTCTTAATAGTATAGTTTGATTATGTATCCTGCATTATTTTGTCTTATAGATGTATTCTACTGCTTTTTTTACATCATGGCCAGGGGACTACAGATGAAAACTAGCCTTCTGGCTAATTCTGGCTTTTTTAACCATGTGTACTTCATGTGTTTTATGAAATTGCATTGTCCCCTTTCAAAAATAAACTGAAACTGAAACTGAGTCCAACACAGTTCGCAACACCAATTGAAAAAATATTGATGACTGCGATGAGCATCTCATAGCGATCAAGAAGGCGTTGATCTCAAGCTGCAGCTAGGCCACGTGGCGTACAGTACATGCAGCTCCTAGAAGGGTTACGGAACCAATGTAACAAGTGAATTGTTTATTTATTAAAGGCGAGTCCTATGTGGTCTCAGAGTGTCTTTATTCTGTGTGCATAAAGAAAACAATGAGCGTGGTGTGCAACTGCGCCATCCTCACTGGCCTTCCTCGGCCACATCTGCACCGTGAGGTTCTTCATTATTAATATCGTGATAAAACTGAACCGTGGGATTTAGATATTGTTACATCCCTATTAATTACAAAATGTATGTAATTGTAATCCATTAGATTATTGGGAGAAAATGCCTAATTAAATTAGTTGCTTTTGGAAATTTCCCTTTTTCTTATCACTTCTGCCTTCCAAAACCAAAACTGATGCTTGTGATTGGCTCTCTCTGGTCCTGTTCCATTCTGCTGTAGTAATGACATACTTTTGATGATATTGTCTGAATTGTGCACGTGTCATTAGGTCAACATGGTATCATGTTTTCCACGTTCTCTACAAATAGATACAGTAGTATGTATATTTATATGTAAATGTGTAATGCAACAATCAGATTTTGTTATTATGCATTTACATTTTATCAGGTTTTGTTATCATTTGTGTAAAGAAAATACTGTATGTGGTTAATTCCAAAATAATGATTCATGGTTTCAATCCACCTTTTTAGAGGAAGCACACAAGGGTCCCATTGATGCATTCATTCGAAATTAAGAAAGGTAATCAAAACATATTATAAAATGAAACTAGTTATTTTACTTTCAGAGAGTAATTGAAATATTCACACTACTATTACATTTTCAGTAACTTGTAACTGTTACAAACTACATTTCCAAAGTAATCTTGCCAACACTAAATTCAAAAATTTCTAAAAATAATTAATGTGAGGACAATAAATCGCCAGTGGTGTGTATTTAATATCTGCCTTGTTGCTTTGATGACACGTTTTTGGATAGGTTCACTATCCAAACATTTCTGCTGTCATCAGCGTCTTTGGCCATCTATGAACCAGGAACTAAAGGTTATTTGCAATGTTGGTGGAAATAGGTCTATAATATTCCCCATCTTCAGCCTGTCTGTAAGATGTCAGGGGACAGATTTTTGTTGAAAGGTCGCTGGGCTGTGTGGCTTATCTTTCCCCAGGAACAATGCTATTACAGAGCGCCACACGCTGCAAACCTGCAACCGACCCTCACCCCCACCCTCATGCTGTGCACCCATTGAGGCAGAGTTAATTAAACCACAACTCATTGTCTCAGCAGGAGAGCAAAGGTGGATGAGGGAAGGACTTGGGGAGGCAGGGGTACCATCGCACATTTAACAGCCCTTTTCACTATATAGCACTCAGCTGGCGGTCACCCTCCGATGCACATGCTTCACTCTTGTACTGTGCTGCTTCAGTTCAGTGCTTGGAGCAGTGCTTATTGCAAATTTGAAATGTGATGTGATATCACAAATAAAAAGTGGGTATCCGACATTGAGAGGAATTGTTGGCTTCCTAGAAACAATGTGTGTGTGTGTGTGTGTGTGTGTGTGTGTGTGTGTGTGTGTGTGTGCGTGTTCTCTGTCCATCTGCCTGCCATCCGCACAAGGTCATCGGGTGAATGGGTGACATCACAGTGGGAGCACCGATTCAACAGTTGAGCCTTCCTGGCCACCTTGCTCGTCATCAAATATGCAAGCCTGCCTTTACCTGCTGCGATTCCATTAATCTGGTTGCCTGTTCCAGGACTCGCACTTTCAGTAGCATATTAAACAGATTAATAGAACAATGCTCCAGGGAGAGCGCAGCCTGTCAATCTGAGCTAAAAACACAAAAGCAGAAAATTAAAAAGGCCCAAGGCTAAACTGATGAGGGGGGGGGGGGGAAAGCTATAGTCATGTTTAGCAGAAGGAAATGAAAAGAAAAACAGAGCTTAAATATGCTTTAATTAAAAAGAACGCAGCCACATTGGCACACACACAAAACCAAAAAGGCCTCAAAGTAATGATGAGGAAGATTACATCTGAAATTATCAAACAATAGTGAGGCAGATTGCTTTATTCCCATTGTGTGATTTATATCTACGTATAAGAAGTAAAATCTAAAATGTGCTCTTCCTCCCTAAGGACACTATTTTTCATTTCAGGTGGACTGTACTTTGTTTATCAGCCAATTCATTCTCTAGATTTGATGTAAACTTTAAGATCAAACCAGGGCATTTCTGTAGTAACTCAGATGCCTTTGATGTCTGTCTGGGGCAAAATATCTGAGGAGTGCATCGATGAAATCGTAGAAGCAGGTGATGTTCACCCGCATTCTGCCAGACTCCAGAGGAAAATTCAATCTGGTCCTCTGCTTGCAGAGATATTGGGAGATTGAGTGGGGAGTACAGATAGAAGTGTTTTTCTTTTTCTTTTTTTTTTTTTACATTCATACTTGCTTTTGGAAAATAAGGCTGACATACAGGGCCTGCATTCTAACAGGGTAATAGGGATGCAAACGTTGCATTTTTAAAACAGTACACTGCAAAATATACCACAATAAACATGCAGTACGGGCTATTTATCTCTTTTGACAGCTAATGAAAAGGATGTACTCACGTCAACCGGAACCATCACTCCCACACAAGAAGAAGAAGAAGAAGAATCCTTGAATCTGTTTGCCAAATATAATAGTGTGTGTGAATGAGAGGCATTCACTCCGTGTACTTCGTAGGTTGTCGCTTTATAAAGTTCATTTACTTGGCTCAGTTTACTGATGAACCTGCCACATTAAATACAGCCATGAGAAAAGCCCACTCAACAGTGTTGGGAAAGTTTATTTTCTATGTAAACCCGTTCAAAGTTCAGTTCACCGTTCCAAAAAATGAACTAGTTCATAGTTGTTGTTGTTTTTTTTCAATATGTTGCTGACAGGCTATTAGCCTCAAAATACTGGCATTTCATTTCCCCATTGTTGCCACCCATTCAGTCCACACAAGTAGCCAGGTGCAGCTTTTGCACTACAATCTAAAAAAAATATGAAAAAAACTATTTTTATTTTAAATGAGGTATTAAAACAGAAACAAGACTTTTGTCCTTAATGTGCAAAAAAATAAATAAGTAAACACGGAACACAGTATGACAGAAACGATGGAGAAAGGACACTGATAACTTTGCATTCCTTGCAGCTCTGGCAAACTACATTGACAAAATATTTTATCTCATCTATTCTTATATTACAAAACAAAATAAATTCTATACTATGACAGAGTGATCGCACAGCGTTTTAACTAAAGCATTCTACTACAAATTATAATGTTTCAAGTAATCAATTTTTACAATGATATACAGTGGAACCTAGATAGAGCGGACTAATAGGGGCGGTTGGGGTCGTCCAATATATTTCTTGTGACCATATGCACCCTTAATAGTGTGCAGTACAAAAGTATTGTTTTTTTTCGTGGCCTAAAACTCCCAGTCCAGTACAAAGTTATTGTTAATAAAAAGAAATAAATTAAAAAAAACTTGAAAATGTTGGAAAGTTTCAGTTTTATCCAAACTTACCACGCCGATGTGCTTTGTCCTGGTGGCATTATTGTTGTACAGTACTCATCATAGGCAAGTCGCCTTCATGAGCTGCGAGGATTTAGTGTGCTTTCTAGTTCCAGATCTGTTGGCAAAGGTGAACGGCTTGACAACATTTCTTTACTGTACCAAAAATAGCATGTTCCAGACTACTTGATTCGAGTCAGACTCGAGTTGCCAATTTTAGGACTTATGAGTTGCTTGGCTAAAACCTATGAAACACTCGACTTTGAGTTGAACCTCATGACTTGACAAAAGTCATACTGTGGACATTTGAAAATCTGAATCTTCAATATAGCGTACCTTTCGTTTTCGAAATAAATGTTATTTTTCTGTGCCACGTGCACCGTAAACCTGGCGACCCTGCCGTTGATGTGCTATGAGATGAGGACTGAAGCCACCTCATTGAGAAAGTATCATGAAGAAATATTTTTTATTGATGCCTTGACTCCTTAGCTATGGTAAATATACAGTAATTTACTGTATAATTGAATTGGGGGGGGATACTGAAGTTGATACTCTACCATACACATGGTCAACTGAAGAAACAAATGTCAATGCTGATCATCAAGAATAAAATACATTTATTTCTCCAATAATGTGAAAATATAGAGTTGACATTATCAGTCAGCCAAAGATGATGCCCATTCTCCGTTTTCCGTCACTGCACTGAAGCGCGGCAAATCATCTTTAACAGTCATCATCGAGATGGTTCATTACGTTAAACTATCTCTTCAAGAATCCGTTAATCCAATGGCTCTCCTATGGCCTCAGGCTATGAGCTCAGCGAGAGTGTGTGCGCGCCTGTGTGTGTGTGTGTGTGTGTGTGTGTGTGTATTGGATGAGGAGGGATGAGTGTGTTCATTGTAAAATTATCACGTTAATTGTTCTGGTGGACAAGACCCTGGACAGCAATAGGAAGCTATTTTAATTTAAGCATTGATTTCCTGCACAGTAAGCCTGTTCTGCATCTGCAGTTACACAGGTTGCACATCACTAGGAGCTTGTGATTTGTATATGACATGAGAAAGACAGGGGAGCAGAAAGGGTGGAAGAGAAGGAAACAGCGTGCCTGATGGAAAGCAGGGACCACGATGCAGGGATTGCCACACAGTAATTGTTGAAATTATTTGATGAAATTTGTGAATTTTTATTGAACAGAAGATGACTTGTTATTTCATATCAAATCTAGCAATGTTCAGGACAATAAACTAATATTCAGTAAAATATTATCGTATTATTACATTTAGTATGAATGTATTTATTTAATGCCTATTAGAGTTATCATTATTGAACTGTAACAAATACAAGCTTATCGAAGGTTGATTTATTTTTTTTGTGACACGGCTGCACGATGCACGATTACATAATTTACAGTAAAGAAAACCTTTTTGTGTGGCAGGTAGAGGTAAACAGAAAGGTGATCGCAGATTTGGTCAAAGGTCAGTCAGAGCTCATGGCTAGCAAGCAGACGACAAAATGCGATGTGCCAAGCCGCGGACGGTTGAAAAAGTGGCTTCGTTTTACGTTCAAAGATGAGATGCATTGTTCCCTTTGTCGCCAGCACGCAAATCAAATTAAAGATCGGCGAAATGAGTCGCTGACGTTTGTGAAAGGTGTTGCAGGAAGCCGGCTAAAGAGCATAATTGCGCAGTCACACAAGAAAGCAGTAAATTTGTATATAAATCCTTCATCATTATCAAAAATCTAGCAAACTATTCCTATTGGACGGTCGTTGAGACATGCCAAACAGAAAGAAGGATCGGGTAAGTAAATTCAATCAGTGGTGTGTTTTATAATGGTACTGTAGTGTATTTTTAATGAGAGACACTTTCACCGTACAACAGGATGCCTGCAAAAGAGCGATTGCTTCAACTATTTCTCTTTCAACTATCTACTTCAAAGAGAGGCAATTCCCATTCTTGGGACCAAAAGCTCTATCTAGCGGATCTCCCCTGCGGTTTACAGGACAATACGTCCCCGAGGTAAGCCACGAGGCGAGCCATAAACGGCGACGGCTTTTGTAACGTCAAAGATTAGGATCACCATTTGGTGGTTCAGAACCAGACTCAGTCGCGCCTTTAGGGGTACAGTTGATTCAATGACAAGAGGGCCACCTGGTGCACAAAAGGGACACAAATTATAGGTAAGTAGCCTTTTAATTCAAACCTCAGTGAACCAATCAGGCTTAGGGGCGGTACTTAAGAGTACGCCCACAGATGCGAGACTTTATAAGCTTGTGACCGAGATTTTCGGCGGGGCTGATAGCAAATCTGATGACGAAAACAGCTGTTAAAGACACAAAGGCTTGTTCAATAAACCTAATTTAGCCCAACCGCCAGTGTCTCCAAGTATTCTTTGCTTCCACTCGACGGGAACGCTTCCCCAGACTAGGAAATTCACATCAGACATGATCAGCAAACATTAGACATGCCTCGATTTATAAATTTAGGGTACAAAAGCAACCAACGAGGCAGTGAGGGATTTAGTACTGAGTGGGACTTTTATTTAAATTACTGTCCAAAACAGCATGTCGAAAAATTGCTACAAATTTCAACATGCTATCCAAAAATAATTTTGTATAGCAATAATTGCTATCCCAAAAAATGTTGAGTATTTCGGACCCTGTCGTGGCTAGTTTATTACGATGGTGAGTCACGACTATAACGTGACTTTTTCATACAGGGTTTAACGACAAGACTTTGGAGTGAAGAAGATGAAAATAAAAACAGGATGAAATTAAGTGAGCAGTCAATAGCTGGCTACTTCTAATACAGTAGATAATACTGTGTGGTGGAACAATGAATTGTGGTTCACGCTTGCTTGATAGACACAATATAAGGACCACTGGTGCCTTAGGGGCTCCAATATTCAGTACATGTCTTAATTCTATTTTGAACACTTCCAAAACTTCTAGGAGTATCAAGAATATTTGTATTATTCCTAGTCAGTTGGTCTAAGTTCATAAACGTACAGCCCATGAGAATCTACTGTATTTTATGTTCCGTGCTGAAATGTTAGTTGCGGCAGTGAAGTTGCGCAACATCAAAGTGCCTTATGTTTTTGAAACTTACAAGAAATGCCACGTTTAAACTGAATTCTCTTCATATTTGTTTGATTTTTTTTTTTGTGTTGGAAATTGCCTCACTGGAAATGGAGACAAAGTAGATAGTTTGCAGCCCTGTGCACTAAGGGCTATATTCTCCTGTATGCTGAAGTCAGAAAAGGCGCACAGCTCCAAACTTTCCCCTCTGCGCCCATTCTGCCATCCACTGAGGTCTATCAGTTACGCGTCTTTTGGCCTTGTGCGCACTTTGGGTGGAGTAACCCTAAAATGTGGGCATTCCCACTCAAACCTGGCCTTGGGCCTATTCTGCCCAAGACTTAAAACGGGTTTCTTCTTGCGCGCTCCAGAGGCTGTAGTAAGTTAGTGTTACGTTCGCGAACAATTCGTTCAGAAGAACAAATCTTTTTAGTGAACGAACTGAACCGAATCAGTTAATGAAATTATTCGTTCCTCTAGCTTGGTCGTCGTGAGGCGAGCGAGTCGGCTGGGAGCGGAAACGGAACTGTTGAAGCATTCTATCACTCACTTCTGAATCTTTGGTGAATGACCAATGAGCAGCCAGTGTGGAGTCGGGGGCGGGACTTCATTAAACGTACTGCCATGTGATTTGCAATTTGCCAGCGTTGTCACTTACTTGATCGTTCGTTGAACTTATCGTTCGCGATCCGTAAGATACGAGTGATTCGTTCGTTGAACTTCTTCGTCTGTGATCCGCTAAGGAGCGATGTACTAGTACGATGAGTGATTCGTTTGCTCAACGATGTACTATGCAGTGAACGTACGCATGAATGATTGTAACCGCAAGTTCTGACGTCCTAGCTTTAGGGGATAGCTTTCAGGAGCAGCTTCAAGCGAACGGCTAATTTTTGAGGCAGTGAAGCACACATATTTAAAATAAATGTAAATTAATAATAAATGTATATACGTACAGATACATATCATTTCCTCCGTGTCTCCAATGTGATAATTAGCTTTTTATTTCATAATAATAATAATACATTAACTTCCCATGGGCTCACCACCTGTGGGAGGGGCCACAGGGGTCGGGTGCAGTGTGAGCTGGGCGGTGGCCGAAGGCGGGGACCTTGGCGATCCGATCCCCGGCTACAGAAGCTGGCTCTAGGGCTGTGGAATGTCACCTCTCTGGCAGGGAAGGAGCGCGAGCTGGTGTGTGAGGTCGAGAAGTTCCGACAAGATATAGTCGGACTCGCCTACACATACAGCTTGGGCTCTGGTACCAGTCCTCTCGAGAGGCTTTGGACTCTCTTCCACTCTGGAGTTGCCCACGGTGAGAGGCGCCGAGCAGGTGTGGGTATACTTATTGCCCCTCGGCTCGGCGCCTCTACGTTGGGGTTCACCCCGGTGGACGAGAGGGTAGCCTCCCTCCGCCTTCGGGTGGGGGGACGGGTCCTGACTGTTGTTTGTGCCTATGCACCAAACAGCAGTTCAGAGTACCCACCCTTGGAGGGGGTGCTGGAGAGTGCTCCCGCTGGGGACTCCATCGTTCTGCTGGGGACTTCAATGCTCACGTGGGCAATGACAGTGAGACCTGGAAGGGCGTGATTGGGAGGAACGGCCCCCCCGATCAGAACCCGAGCGGTGTTCTGTTATTGGACTTCTGTGCTCGTCACGGATTGTCCATAACGAACACCATGTTCAAGCATAAGGGTGTCCACACGTGCACTTGGCACCAGGACACCCTAGGTCGCAGTTCGATGATCGACTTTGTGGTCGTGTCATCGGACTTGCGGCCGCATGTCTTGGACACTCGGGTGAAGAGAGGGGCGGAGCTGTCCACTGATCACCACCTGGTGGTGAGTTGGCTCCGATGGAAGGGGAAGATGCCAGTCCGACGTGGCAGGCCCAAACGTATTGTGAGGGTCTGCTGGGAACGTCTGGCAGAATCCCCTGTCAGAAGGAGTTTAGACTCCCACCTCTGACAGAACTTTGCTCATGTTCCGGGGGAGGCTGGGGACATCGAGTCAGAGTGGACCATGTTCCACGCCTCCATTGCTGAGGCGGCCGACCGGAGCTGTGGCCGTAAGGCCTGTCGTGGCGCCTGCCGTGGCGGCAATCCCCGTGAGGGATGCCGTCAAGCTGAAGAAGGAGTCCTATTGGGCCTTTTTGGCCTGTGGGACTCCTGAGGCAGTTGATGGGTACCGGCTGGCCAAGCGGAATGCAGCTCTGGTGGTCGCTGAAGCAAAAACTTAGGTATGGGAGGAGTTCGGTGAGGCCATGGAGAAAGACTTCCGGACGGCTTCGAGGAAATTCTGGTCCACCATCCGACGTCTCAGGAGAGGAAAGCAGTGCACCACCAACACTGTGTATAGTGGGGATGGGGGCTGCTGACCTCGACTCGGGACGTTGTGAGTCGGTGGGGAGAATACTTCGAAGACCTCCTCAATTCCACCGACACGCCTTCCCATGAGGAAGCAGAGTGTGGGTTCTCTGAGGCGGGCTCTCCTATCTCTGGGTTTGAGGTCACCGAGGTAGTTAAAAAGCTCCTCGGTGGCAAGGCCCCGGGGGCGGATGAGATTCGCCCAGAGTTCCTCAAGGCTCTGGATGTTGTGGGGCTATCCTGGTTGACACGCCTCTGCAACATCGCGTGGACATCGGGGACAGTGCCTCTGGATTGGCAGACTGTGGTGGTGGTCCCCCTTTTTAAGAAGGGGGACCTGAGGGTGTGTTCCAACTACAGGGGGATCACACTGCTCAGCCTCCCTGGTAAAGTCTATTCAGGGGTGCTGGAGAGGAGGGTCCATCGGGAAGTCGAATCTCAGATTCAGGAGGAGCAGTGTGGTTTTCGTCCTGGCCGTGGAACAGTGGACCAGCTCTACACCCTCGGCAGGGTCCTCAAGGGTGCATGGGAGTTCGCCCAACCAGTCTACATGTGTTTTGTGGACTTGGAGAAGGCGTTCGACCGTGTCCCTCGGGGAGTCGTGTGGAGGGTGCTTCGGGAGTATGGGGTACCGAACCCCCTGATACGGGCTGTTCGGTCCCTGTACGACCGGAGTCAGAGTTTGGTCCGCATATCCGGCAGTAAGTCGGAGTCGTTCCCGGTGAGGGTTGGACTCCGCCAAGGCTGCCCTTTGTCGCCGATTCTGTTTATAACTTTTATGGACAGAATTTCTAGGCGCAGCCAAGGCGAAGAGGGGGTCCGGTTTGGTGGCCTCAGTATTGCATCTCTGCTTTTTGCTGATGATGTGGTTCTGTTGGCTTCATCAAGCAGTGTGCTCCAACTCTCACTGGAGCAGTTTGCAGCCGAGTGTGAAGCGGGTGGGATGAGAATCAGCACCTCCAAATCTGAGACCATGGTCCTCAGTTGGAAAAGGGTGGCATGCCCTTCCAGGTCGGAGATGAGATCCTGCCCCAAGTGGAGGAGTTCAAGTATCTTGGGGTCTTGTTCACAAGTGAGGGAAGAATGGAACGGGAGATCGACAGGCGGATCGGTGCAGCGTCTGCAGTGATGCGGACTTTGTATCGGTCTGTTGTGGTAAAGAAGGAGCTAAGCCGAAAGGCGAAGCTCTCAATTTACCAATCGATCTTCGTTCCTACCCTCACCTATGGTCATGAGCTGTGGGTCGTGACCGAAAGAACAAGATCCCGGATACGAGCGGCCGAAATTAGTTTCCTCCGCAGGGTGTCCGGGCTCTCACTTAGAGATAGGGTGAGAAGCTTGGTCATCCGGGAGGATCTCAGAGTAGAGCCGCTGCTCCTCCGCATTGAGAGGAGCCAGATGAGGTGGCTGGGGCATCTGAGTCGGATGCCTCCCGGACGCCTCCCTGGTGAGGTGTTCCGGGCACTTCCCACCGGGAGGAGACCCCGGGGACGACCCAGGACACGCTGGAGAGACTACGTCCTTCGGCTGGCCTGGGAACGCCTCGGGATCCCCCCGGAAGAGCTGGATGAAGTGGCTGGGGAGAGGGAAGTCTGGGCGTCCCTGCTAAAGTTACTGCCCCCGCGACCCGACCCGGATAAGCGGTAGAAAATGGATGGATGGATGAATAATACATTAAACTTATATAGCGCTTCTCAAGACACTCAAAGACGCTTTCCACTAATCAGATGACAATAACAGAAAGTTGAGTGAGCAGTAAGCCCGGCTGGTGGGGGCTGGTGTCAGCGATGTTTCGCAACGGTGGAATGCAGAAAAGTCACGCCGGCTGACGAGAGCCTAGCTCGACGTCAGGGGGCGCGGAGGGATGGTCGGTAGCTGAGTCCGCTGCACACATGTTCACGAGTCGCAACCGAAGCCGGGTGTTCGAGAGCTTTCTGAGAGAGAGATTGGTAGGTGATAATTTAGCCAAAGTTTTTCTTTTTTTTTTTAACAATCTCCCCGTCTTTCCTAGTTTACAATACATGACAACAACAACGCATAGTCCTTCGTGTACGTGCTGCGTGACCGTGAACCTCAGGCATGGCTCATTAACTGAATGAGGACTTGAATGATTTTGTGAAAAAGAACTGAACGAATCTTTTTAATGAACTGATTTGCATGATTCAGTCCACTCAAAAGAACTGCCGTGCCCATCACTATAGTAAGTCTAGTGCCCCGGGAAGGTGAAACATATTTGCACGTTTTGATTCGGTCACGTGCTCCTGCTGCTGGCAGCCCGGCGGTTGACTCAGCTCGCTGACGTACACCTGGCCTATCGTCGACTGCTCAACGGGCGTAATGTGTCCTGACCATATTACGCGGACCATCGACGGCGGAAACCGGAGTGCCCGGAGAAAACCCACGCAGGCACAGGGAGAACATGCATACCCCACACAGGCGAGGCCGGGGATTGAACCCTGGTCCTCAGAACTGTGAGGGAGACGCTCTAACCAGTCGTCCACCATGCCACCGACTGGTTAGAGCGTTTAAATTTCTTGCACGTGCTATGAGCAGCACTTTCGTTTCAGGCTTGCGAGTTTGTCTGAAAGTGCCGCTTGCAAAACTGCAGTCATCTTGATGGCGCAATGGTGTGTTAGATATGGAATAATTCTGTTGCTATTTTATATGTCACCGTCATTTAAGTGATGCGCCTCCGTGTGTGGCGTTAGGGTGATTGCTAGCTGGGCAACGCTGATGAACAGCTAGCTCAGTCGCATTCTTATTGATGGCCTTCCAAACGCGTTCACTTATTAGCAGAGTATTATGATTCCATTACATATATTGTAGTCGTAGTCGTAATAATGCATCCCTATGGGGGGCACAAGCCAGTGCAAATTGTTGGTCGGTCCCAAGCCCGGATAAATGCAGAGGGTTGCATCAGGAAGGGCATCCGGCTTAAAACTTTGCCAAACAAATATGAGCGTTCATCCAAAGAATTCCAACCGGATCAGGCGTTGACCGGGTTAACAACATTCGCCACTGGCACCATTAACCAGCAGGGCACTGATGGAAATTCAGCTACTGTGGGTTGAAGATGAAGAACCGAGTTCTTAGGGATAAAGAGGAAAGGATAGAAAAGAGCCTCCAACTGAATGTTGGGACTATGACAGGAGAATCTCAGGAGTTGTTGACATGATGATGAGGAGAACGGTTGATATATTGTATGTCCCGGAGAGCAAGTGGAAAGGCAGGAAGGCTCGAAGTTTAGTGGCAGGGTTAAAATTATTTTACCATGGTGACAAGCGGAGGGTGGGGGGGGGGGGGGGGGGGGGGGGGAAGAGTTAGCTAAGAATGTCTTGGAGGTGAAAAGAGTTTCAGATCGAGTGATGAACTTGAAATTGAGGGTGTTATGGATATTGTGATTAGTGGCTATGCCCCACAGGTAGGATGTGACCGAGAGGTGGAAGAAAAATTCTGGCAGAAGCTAGATGAAGTAGTTCGGAGCGTCCCAGACAGAGAGTCTTGACTGGAGCAGATTGTAGTAGACATGTTGGTAAAGGAAACAGGGGTGATGAAGAAGTGATGGGTAAATTTGGCATCCAGGAAAGGAACTTGGAGGGACAGATGGTGGTGGACTTTGCCAAAAGGCTCGAAATGGCTGTAGTGAACACTTTTTTCCAGAAGAGGCAGGAATATAAAGTGACCTACAAGAGCGGAGGCAGAAGCCCATAGGTGGATTACATTTTGTGCAGACAATGTAATCTGAAGGAAATTACTGACTGCCAGGTAGTGGTAGGATACAGTGTGGCTAGACAACATAGGATAGTGCTGTGTAAAATGATTCTGGTGGTGGGGAGGAAGATTAAGAAGACAAAGGCAGATTAGAGAGCCATGTAGTTGAAGCTGAAAAAGGAAGAGTGTTGTTCGGTTTTTCAAGAAGAGGTGAGACAGGCTCTCGGTGGACAGGAGGAGCTTCCAGAAGACTGAACCACTCCAGCCAAGGTGATCAGGGAGACAGGCAGGAGAGTACTTGGTGTATCTTCTGGCAGGAGAAGGGAAAAGGAGACCTGGTGGTGGAACCTCAAAGTACAGGAAATCATACAAGGAAAAAGGTGAGCTCATAAGAAGTGGGACACTGAGAGGACCGAGGAATGGAGAAAGGAATACATGGAGATGCGACGTAGGGCAAAGGTAGAGGTGGCAAAGGCCAAGCAAGAGGCATATGATCACATGTATGCCATGTTGGACACAAAAGAAGTAGAAAATTATCTATACAGGTTGGCCAGACAGATGGGAAGGATGTTCAGCAGATTAGGGTGATTAAGGACAGAGATGGAAATGTGTTGACTGGTGCCAGTAGTGTGTTGGATAGATGGAAAGAATACTTTGAGGAGTTGATGAATGAGGAAAATGAGAGAGAAGCAAGAGTAGAAGAGGCAAGTGTGGTGGACCAGGAAGTGGCAATGATTAGTAAGGGGGAAGTGAGAAAGGCATTAAAGAGGATGAAAAATGGAACGGCAGTTGGTCCTGATGACATACCTGTGGAGCAGTGACGTGCGGTCAGGGTAGACAAGTGAGGCAGAGCCTCACTGCCCCCTGGTGGTCTTTCCTTCCCACTGCATGTGAATAGTACAACCCCAATTCGAATAAAGTTGGGACGTTGAGTTAAACATAAATAAAAAACAGAATACACTTATTTGCAAATTATGTTCAACCTATATTTATTTAAATACACTACAAATACAAGATATTTAATGTTCAAACTGATAAACTTTATTGTTTTTAGCAAATAATCATGAAGTTAGGATTTTATGGCTGCAACACGTTCCAAAAAAGATGGGACAGGTTCATGTTTACCACTGTGTTACATCACCTTTTCTTTTAACAACATTCAATAAACGTTTGAGAACTTAGGACACTAATTGTTGAAGCCTTGTACAGTTTCAGCTGTTCAACAGTCCGGGGTCTCCGTTGTCGTATTTTACGCTTCATAATGCGCCACACATTTTCAATGGGAGACAGGTCTGGACTGCAGGCAGGCCAGTCTAGTTCCCGCACTCTTTTATTACGAAGCCACGCTGTTGTAACACGTGCAGAATGTGGTTTAGCATTGTCTTGCTGAATTAAGCAGGGGCGTCCATGAAAAAGACGTTGCTTGGATGGCAGCACATGTTTCTCCTAAACCTGTATGTCCCTTTTAGCATTAATGGTGCCTTCATAGATGTGTAAGTTACCCATGCCATTGGCACTAACACAGCCCCATACCATCACAAATGCTGGCTTTTGAACTTTGCGTCCATAACAGTCCGGATGGTTCTTTTCCTCTTTGGCCCGGAGGACACGATGTCCACAATTTCCAAAAACAATTTGAAATGTGGACTCGTCGAACCACAGAACACTTTTCCACTTTGCATCATTCCATCTTAGATGAGCTCGGGCCCAGAGAAGCCGGCGCCGTTTCTGGGTGATGTTGATAAATGGCTTTTGCTTTGCATAGTCGAGTTTCAAGTTCCACTTACGGATGTAGCGCCGAACTGTATTTACTGACATTGGTTTTCAGAAGTGTTACTGAACCCATGTGGTGATATCCTTTACACATTGATGTCGGTTTTTGATGCAGTGCCGCCTGAGGGATCAAAAGTCACGGGCATTCAATGTTGGTTTTTGGCCTGGCGACTTTCATGCAGTGATTTCTCCAGATTCTCTGAACCTTTTGAAGATATTATGGAGCGTAGATGATGAAATCTCTAAATTCCTTCCTTGAGGAACATTGTTCTTAAACTGTTGGACTATTTTCTCACGCACTTGTTCACAAAGAGGTGAACCTCGCCCCATCTTTGCTTGTGAATGACTGAGCGATTCAGTGAAGCTCCTTTTATACCCAATCATGGCACCCACCTGTTTCCAATGAGCCTGTTCACCTGTGGGATGTTCCAAACTGGTGTTTGATGGGCATTCCTCAACTTTCTCAGTCTTTTTTGCCACCTGTCCCAGCTTTTTCATTTTATTCTGTTTTAATTTATGTTTAACACAACGTCCCAACTTCTTTGGAATTGGGGTTGTAAATAAAACCTTATAATTACATTCAATTGTTCCATTTTAGTTCTATGGTCCGTGCTTTACCAATCCAATAATTTCAATGATTCATTAAATCATTAAAATAGCAGAATTTTCATATTTCCTGTTCAAATACATAGGAAGCGCATCTTCGTGTCACGTTGTGACACCGCTCCCATGATATTTTAAGAGACCACGCACACATCCATTCAGGCAGGCTGTGATTGGTCCGTGGCTTCACACAAGAGACATTGGTGTTTCCTCATTACATCGCCAATAATAAACATTTTATCACACATGTACTGCCCTTACTGACCTTTAACAGACTGTCTAATATGTTTAATGAAAGTGTGTGACATTTAATCTTTCTTATCGACCAGAAAAGCCATTAAAAGTGCACAGTGGAGTTTGGAATATTCGGTGCCACAACGAGCATGTGGCTGTGTTGAGTTGAGCTTCATCGAGCTCCAGACATCACGTGACTGTCAGTCACGTGACGTAGTCAGTGCCTCACCAATCATGAACCTCACCGCAAGTCACTGCTGTGGAGGTATGGAATCATCTAGAAGAGGTGGCTGTGGAGTTTTTGACCAGCTTGTTCAACAGAATTCTAGTGGTGAGAACATGCCTGAGGAGGAAAAGTGTGCCGGTGCCCATTTTTAAGAACAAGGGTGATGTGCAGAGCTGTGGGAACTATAGAGGAATAAAGTTGATGAGCCACACAATGAAGTTATGGTAAAGAGTAGTGGAGGCTAGACTCAGGACAGATGTGAGTATTTGCGAGCAACAGTATGGTTGCATGCCTAGAAAGAGTACCGCAGACGCATTATTTGCATTGAGGCTGTTGATGGAAATGTACAGAGAATGTCAGAAGGAGTTACTGTATATTGTGTCTAGATCTAGAGAAAGCTTATGACAGAGTGCCCAGGGAGGAAATATGGTACTGCATGCGGTAAGTCTGGAGTGGCAGAGAAGTATGTCAGAATAATACAGGACATGTATGAGGGCAGCAGAACAGTGGTGAGGTGTGCTGCAGGTGTGAAAGACGAATTTAAGGTGGAGGTGGGATTGCATCAGGGATCAGCCCCGAGCCCCTTCCTGTTTGCAGTGGTGATGGACAGGCTGACAAATGGACTATGATGTTTGCAAAAGACATTGTGATTTGCAGTGAAAGCAGGGAGCAGGTGGAGGAACAGTTACAAAGGTGGAAGCATGTACTGGAGATGAGAAGAATGACGATTAGTCGACGTAAAACAGAATATATGTGCATGAATGAGATGGTTGGAGGGGGAAGAGTGAGGCTACAGGGAGAAGAGAGAGCAAGGGTGGAGGACTTTAAATACTTGGGGTCAACATTCCAGAGCAATGGTGAGTGTGGTAAAGAAGTGAAGAAACGGGTCTACGCAGGTTGGAACGGATGGCGGAAGGTGTCAGGTATGTTATGTGACAGAAGAGTCTGCTAGGATGAAGGGCAAAGTTTATAAAACAGTGGTGAGGCCAGCAATGATGTACGGATTAGAGACAGTGGCACTGAAGAGACAACAGGAAGCAGAGCTGGAGGTGGCGGAAATGAAGATGTTGAGGTTCGCTCTCGGAGTGACCAAGTTGGATAAAATTAGAAATGAGCTCATCAGAGGGATAGCCAAGGTTCGATGTTTTGGAGAGAAAGTTATAGAGAGCAGACTTCGATGGTTTGGACACGTCCAGAGGAGAGATAGTGAGTATATTGGTAGAAGGGTGATGAGGATGGAGCTGCCAGGCAAGAGAGCTAGAGGAAGACCAAAGAGAAGGTTGAAGGAAGACATGAGGGCTGTTGGTGTTCGAGAGAAAGATGAAGGAGACTCACATGGAAAAAGAGGACAAGCTGTGGGGACCCCTAACGGGACAAGCCAAAAGGAAAAGAAGAATTGGTGATAGTCGTAATGGTGGCGCGTGTACACGCAGCGACTTCTCTCTGTCCTAACTGAATTGTGTTGTCATGTCTTTCGTTCTATATCTCTGAGTGTTTTAGCCTATCTTCATCAAGTCTACATTTCCCTAGGCACAGATACAGTCGTAGGTTTCTGCTCGACACAGGCATAACTACTTTTACGGAGTTAAAGTTTACTCTCACTGAGGAGCTACGGACCTGCGGTCTGCTTCAGGTGCCTACAACAGCTCCGACCCCCACTCCTGCATCGCGCCCACAGTGGAGGCGCCACGAACGGCGAAGACAATGTTTTCACCCCCCTGAGAGGAACCTACAAGCCTCCCCCACCGCGGTGCCTCAGACCACCTCACTGTAATGTTTATGCAACCTTACAGACCACTGGTTAAAGTCACCCAACCGTTTAGGAAATAGTTGTGGCCAGAAGGATCCCTAGTGGCACTTCAACACTGTTTTTCCACCACAGACTGGACCATGTTCAAACCAGCTGCCACCTATAACTTCATCACTGACCTTCAGGAATACACAGAGACTGTTACTGCCTACATTAGGAAGTGCTTGGACTAGGTCCATCACTGTTCATGCTAATCAGAAGCCATGGCTGACGGCGGAGGTCTACAGACTACTGAAAGTCCACAACGCTGCTTTTAGATCTTGTGACGAGGAGGGCCTGAGGACAGCCAGGGCCAATCTGTCCCGTGGCATCAGCGAGACCAAGAGGGAGTACTCCAGGAGGATCACCCACCGCTTCAGTAACAGCAGTGACACTGTGTCTGTGGCGAGGTATTCAGACCATTACGGACTACAAATCCTCACCACAGACCTGTGACAGCTCCACCTCCCTGCTGAATAAGCTAAACAACTTCTTTGCTTTCTCAGCACACCTGCACACAAGTCTCCACCCCCTCCTAGTGACTAGGTGCTGACACTGACCCGGGACAGCGTGAGAAGATGCCTCGACAGGATCAACGCACGTAAAGCCCCGGGCCCAGATAACATACCTGGTCGTGTTCTGAGGGACTGTGCAGCTGAACTCACAGATGTCTTCATTGATATCTTCTACACCTCCTTGAGTCAGGCTGTTGTCCCTACATGCTACCGCCATCATCCTGGTCCCGAATAAGTCGTCTCCTTCCTGCTTCAATGACTACGGTCCAGTCGCACTCACTCCCATCCTGATTACGTGCTTCGAGCGGCTAGTCATGCACCACATCAAAGTCCTCCCTCCCCCTCTCCTTGGACCTCTTCCAGTTTGCATACCGGTCAACCGATGATGCCATCTCCACCGCCCTCCACTCTGCCCTCACACACCTGGGGCCTCATGTACAAAGACTTGATTTCCTACTAAAACATGGCATACGCTCAAATCCAGAAAACGTACGCACAAAACTATCCAGATGTATGAATCTGTGCATACGCATGAATCCAAGCACATTTCCTTCGTACATTCCAATCAACGTGGAAATGAGCGCACATGGTAGAGTAGCCTACTCCTCCCTGTCCACGCCCACATTTAAATATGCAAATCATATTTAAATTAACCCTGCACCTGAGATGCCGATCTTTGCATGATCAGGAAAAAAGGACAGTGAGCAAGGTAATGAAGAAAAAATACTTTTCTGAATGTGAAGTTGCTCAATGAAGTGGAGGCACACAAGAAAATCCTCGTTGGCACGCTGTCCGACGGCGTTAACAGCACGCGAAACAAGAGTGAATGGGACAGCGCGTGTGCGGTTGTTAATGCTGTGGAGGGAGAACAGTGCACACACGCTGAACTAAAAAAGAAGTGGTCAGACATTAAGGTGGATGCGAAGCGAAGGACAAGCTGCCCACCACCAAAGTGTGCCCAAAACAAGTGGAAGAACCGGCGCAGAGGTCCTCACCCGTTCGAAGAGAGGATCGCTGCGATCGTGGGTGACTCTGCTCTCTCAGGGTGATGGGAGGACACGTGGCTCACTATGATCACCCCACAAGGTTAATACCATGTATTTTTAGAACTCATAACAAATGTGTTCATACAGTAACCTACACTCAGCCCTGTGAGATAAAGGTTCATGCGTAAATGTTGTAGGTGTGCTATTTGTAATAAATCTTTGGAATTCAAATAGCAGCACATCAGCATATCAAAGAGGATATCAAAAACGTTGACTCCTTTTTGATGACTCAATTTATTATTTTAATACACAGGAGAGGACACGCACCCTGAAAATTGTTTTTCTATTTTTTTAGGAGAAATAGGGTAGTAAATGATGTCATTTCAACACATTTCGATCATGTGCAACCGATGTACATGTTCAAATCAAGGACATTCAAAGGATTCTTTTTATGTGCAGTCGCAGCCACGCGCTACGTGTTCGGGGGATTCGTCCACCGTCCCTGTCGTCTCCGACGCAATTACGCTCCAACAACAGGCTGCTGCTGCACCCGTGGAGACTGATAAAAAGAGTCCTTTGAATTTACTGAATTTAAACGTACATCGGTTGCACGTGATTAAAATGTGTTATAATTAAGTAATTTACCCCTCTTCTCCTAAAAAATATATATAATTTTAACACATTTTAATTATGTGCAACCAATGTACATGTTCAAATTAAGTACATTCAAAGGATTCTTTTTTTCAGTGCATGTGCTGGAGTCATGAAGCGATTGTGAGGGTAATAGGCGGCATAAATGATCGCTTTGATCAATTAATAGGCGTCCTCACAAATATCAGTGGTTCATTAAATACATTGGTTAACATATGCTGTAGAAACGTGTGCGCCAACTGCATGGCTGGCGTAAGGCACCTCACATTTCAAGTTCAGGTCACTCTTGATACATCGGAACTTTGCCGTGAAACATCACCCTGAAGACGGGGGCTCCTCAAGGATGTATGTTGAGCACCCTCCTCTTCACCCTGCTGAACTATGACTGCACACCGATACACAGCTCCAACCTCTTCATCAGGTCTGCAGATGACACAACTGTGGTGGGTCTCATCAGCAAATGGGACGAGACAGACTGCAGGAGTGAAGTGAGCCGTCTGGCCGGGTGGACAACAATCTATCCCTGAAGGTGGAGAAAACCACGGAGATCGTTGTGGACTTCAGAAGAGTGCACTCCCAGCATGCTCCCCTGAACATCAACGGTGCTGCGGTGGAGAGAATGCGCAGCACCAAGTTCCCGGGAGTGCACGTCTCCTGGACCAGCAACATCTCATCACTGGCCAAGAAAGCTCATCAGTGTCTCTACTTCCTGCGCAAGCTGAGAAGTCCCAGAGCCCCGACCCCCATCATGTGCTCATTCTACAGAGGGACCATAGAGAGCATCCTTACCAGCTGCATCACTGTGTGGTACGGAGCCTGCACCGCATCCTGCCGCAAGACTCTCCATCGCATAGTGAGGGCAGCTGAGAAGATCATTGGAACCTCTCTTCCCTCCCTGCAGGACATTTACAGTACCCGCCTCACCCACATAGCCCTCCTCATAGCGGGGGATGTCACCCATCCATCTCACAGCCTCTTCAGTCTGGTGCCATCAGGGAAGAGACTGCAGAGTCTGCGGGCCAGGACTGGCCAACTCAAAGACAGTTTTATTCATCAGGCTGTCAGGAAGCTGAACTCTCTGCCCCCTCTGCTTCTCTTGTCCTCTGCCCACCTGAACTCTGAACCCCACACACATGCGCATGCAAACACACGCACACACCTCCCCACACTGCCTTCTTCTGTAATTTGTAAATGTCTTTATGTGCCTTGGTATTCAGACTTTGACTATGTTGCACGTCCCCTAATCTTTGATATTGTAAACATGAATGAAGCCTAAACACCGGCTGTTGTCATCTTTGGTGGTGCTGTGGTGACTTTGTGTTAAAAAAAAAAAGGAGGCATTCTAGGTGTTTAAATTTCCCTAGGATTGATTTGTCACGGCCCCCTTCGCCATTCACCCGAACCGGGAGGAAGTGCTTAGATATGTTTTGCCGACTGCGGAAAGCTCTGGAAGTCAGAGGTCCATGCTGGAAGTCAGAGCTCCATGCTGGTCAGAGGTCCATGTTGGAAGTCAGAGCTCCGTGCTGGAAGTAAATTGCGCATATGCCAGATTACATCGTCTATCCGTGGATTTTATTCAGGATCATACGAGCATCTAACAACAATAACATTGTCATCGGCTGGTTGAGTTCCCATCTTTAATTCCTCTTCAAGTTTCTTGCTGTACAACCTTTATGCATAAATATTATGCGTAGCAATACATTTCATACATTGTAGATATTTGGTGTTTTACCGTTCCAAATTATAAGTATAATATATGAATGAATAAATAAATAAACATATATATATATATACAGTATACACTGTATATAGAAACAAAAATAAGTGATAAAAGATAATCCATACTAAATGTAAAAATCACTAATTAATACGATACCTTTTGATTTGCACTCAGATATTACTGTCATTTTATCATAATTATACTATCAAACTATTAGACGACTATAATTAGATCTCTGATTGTTTATTTTTCTTTTGCCATATCCTCTTGACATATTGTACGAGTTAAATACGATTTACTGTCAAGGTAACCATTCACAAATACAGATTGTCCGACACATACATGCAAGGATGAAATGAGACCTCCACTTTTCAATCACACATCCCTGTTTTTGACTCCACTCTTGCCTTAACCCCCTTGTCCTTTTCTTCATCTGAGTCTGATACCTTTACCAGCCAATCTTCTTCCTCAGACACCGGATCTCCCCCACCTCCACCTTCTCCCCTTTCATTTGTTACCATTGTCCCTTGTTCACATTTCTATGCCCGGGGCTCCCTGCCCTGAAGATCAACTCCCAGGCTCCAGGTGCCCAGACCCATTCCTGTATTTTCTCATTCCCCATTTGGAGGACAAGTAATTTGGAGCAGAGAGAAGGGAGAACAGATGACCACTGCCTTCTGACCTTTTCTTCCTCAATTCAAATCCCCCGCACTAAGCCCAAAAGGTGTGACAATCAGGCTAGGCAGAAGTGACACCCTCATCGGAGCATAGTCTAGCCACACACACTATCATGTCGCTTTCTATCGATATACAGTACAAGGACCATACATACTGGATAGTTGAGAGAGGGAAAAAAACAGAATGTTGAAAGAAAAAGGGGTTTCAGGTCCAGGTTCTTCTTATCATCATACTATCACCAGTTTTCGTCATATCTAAATCTGTATATTAACCAACAGATCTTTTGGAAGATTTACCTGTGCGGAGTAAAAGTCGTCCAAAAAAGCAAGAGCAACATAAATACCTGTAAATGCCGTGCATCAAAACAGTAAAATGAGAATAAGAGGGTTGAAGCTGCTTCAGATTGTTCATATTTAACTTTTTTTTTTTTTTTTTTTGCAAACAAAGTCTACAAAACAAGAATACAGGCCACATATAGGGACAGACAACAATTCATTCTCATATTCCCACTTGGGGTCAATCGATTTTTTTTTTTTTTTTTTGTAGTCAGGCTTGGGGAGTCATGGAATACATGTAATGCTGTTACATAATCAAGATACAAAAAAAAAAAATTGTAACTGTAACTCATGACAGTAAATCATTAGCTGTGTTGGGCTTCCCAAAAGTGGCCAGTTTAAACGTGACACAGATAGAACGGAGTCAATGGAGACTTGTTTCGGACTGCGTGACCTGTCAAAGTCATCCGGACTGCTGGTGGCTTATGGGAGAGCTCACCTTGCGAAGTAAGTGTTTCACTCCCCCCTTGTCACAAGTCACCCACAGCTTTACTATTTAAACACCATATTACTAATATAAAATGCTACACGTCAACGGGATTAAAAAGGGGTTTTTCGCAGGTGACGGGTGGAGGGTGTGTGTGTGTGAGAGAGAGAGAGCGATAGAGAGAAAGACAGACAGACGAGAGACAAAGAGAGGAGGTTGAGATGTGCCGATAGGGTCGGGAGGGGGGGGGGGGGAAGCTAGAGGAAGGAGCCTACTTTCAGGGGATTTGCAGTAATTATATGACAAAACGCCGGTAAGTCTCACTGGGTGCACAGTACAGGCCCACGGGTCAGGGGACGGAGCACTCTGGGCCGGGTAATTTGTAAATGTCATTCGGGTGGAGTCTTCTGTTAGCCAACAACGAGGGGAGATGGGCGGCGGACATCCGGGGGGGGGGTTCGGGGCATTTGTGTCAAGGGAGGGGAGCTGCGTCGTCTTTTCTCATGCAGATTACCTCTACAGCAGATGTCACGTCCTCTGTTTTCTTTTGTCTGCAATGGACTACTTTAGATTTTGTCATGTGCGCAAAATCCTGCTTGACCAATTTCATGTTCAGTGGTAGGACTATTATTAAACATGAGCATGTAAATATGGATACAGGAATGAATACATGTGGAAATCAATTATTAACGCTATTTGTTATTTTATAAACAGAGCTGGCTCGTCGCACACGCATTCCGCATCCACATTCAATTCAATTATTGTACGTTCGTTCAATTTTGACAAAGGGTGAGTACTGTACGTCATTTAGGCCAACTTGTCGGAAACTTTGGAAATCTGTTATAATTATCTGACAGCTTCAGTTACTCGTCACTGTACATCAGGGGTCAGCAACTAAGTTTGGCCCAAATCGTTTGCCTGACAATACAACTGTGGGGTGAAATTACATTTTCGTGTACAAAAACATAATTGAATGAACTTATTAATTTGAAAATAAATGAATTTGACACAGGCTGATATTATTGTGTTACTGTGGCTCCTCACGGTGTCCTGAAACAGATAATAACCTGTTGATAATGAGGTGACTGTCTTTAATCACTTACACACAGTCTTTTAAGACTTAACGTTAAATAATTGCCATTTTCAATTGAAAAAAAAAAAAAAAAAAACACACACACATCCGAGCCTAATAAACGTATTAGTCATTTAAATGGCATTTAGTAAGGGTGCAATTCTCACGTGACATCTTGATGCTGTTGTTTGTTTATGTTGGGATGACGCGCGAGAGCGTTATGGCCTGCGGGCTGCTCGTTGCCAAACTCGGCTATACATAACCCGTTTTTATATGCTCCCCTCTCCGGTGAATAATATTTACCACCCAACAATTTTAACATTGTTTATTGTCAACTAAAAAGTATGAATCTGAGAAAATTCTCCTATTTCCTGAGCTAGATAAAGTCCTTAAAGTCCTTCTTGAGGCTTATGAGCAAACGAGTGACTCATCGCAATGCTTTTACTGTAATTGACAAGAACATGAATCAGCATTTTAATATAGTTCACCATTTGGACTGCTTTAATTTTCACATATTTGGCGATGAAAAGCATCCTTCGTGTCACTTTACACTTCATCCTCAACTGACACTGACAGCAGTGCTCCTGATAACGGCAAGGGTCACATTACATGTTTACAAAGCTTGAAGTTGAATCAATCTGTCAATATTCAAATGGGATTGAAGGTTTTTCCGAAAAAAAATAAAGATGGGTTATTCATATCAATTCATCATAACATTTAGTCCTGACCGAAAGGAAAATACTGTTTATACTGTACTGTATGTTGATTGTATCCAGTGTCATGTTGGTCACACTATAGAGTGATTTATTTCCTGTGTTTAGGAAATGATACTCAAAATAACAAACTCCCCCCCCCCCCACCCCAAAAAAAAAATCACATCCAAAATTGTAATATTGGTTGAAAAAATATATAAATTAGATTATTTTCCAAAATCAATCAGCTTTAGCATAAAGTTCAGGCCTTTCCAAAGCTTTATTAGCTAAGATTTTTAGCTGGAGGGAGAGCCCACGTTGGTAATACAAAGCAAACCTAGCAATACGAGACATAATAGCAGACGTGTACAAAATGATAAAGAGCGTTTTGGCACTCACCAATTCTGAGTTTTTGACTGTGAACTGTGCAAATACCAAATTTGTGGTTTTCTCTTTTTACTGCACGTCTGTCAATGTTCCTGTTAAAAATACAGTAAGATATTGATTTCACGTGTTGTGACCCTGTACTGGGTTTTGAGGCTCCACAGGCAACATAATGTACTCTCTTTTTTATTGAACCACAAAACATGGCGCAATTGTCACGGAAGAAGCTGATGGCCACACAGAAGAAGAAACGGGCAAGAGTAAGGAGAGTGTGTGGATATTTGGAGAGGCTGCTGGCAATGATCAATCACCACATTCATTGACTTCACCCGTGCATTTCGCCGACAGAGACTCTATGCGCTTTGCGTTCCAGCCAGAGGTAATCTACAGTACATATGAAGTTCTAATTTTAATTAAGCATTATCCTGCCGTCGATAATCCACTGACCAGACAGGTTTCATTCAAGGTAGAAGTTCCACAAATAATGCCAGATGTCTGTTAAATTTAATAAGCATGTCACAGCGTAAAAATCGAAATGCAATCATCATGTCACGACGCAGAGAAAGCTTTCGATGAAGTTAACCGGGCTTTCCTGTTTGCAGTACTTCGCAAGTTTGGCTTTGGAGACTCATTTATACAGTGGAGAGCAACATTATACAACTCGCCGGAAGCGACAGTCACCACAAATAGGATTATTGTTTTACTTTACAAAGAGGAACCAGACAAGGATGTCCACACTCACCAATACTTTTTGCAATATTCGCCTCTTCCTCTTCTTATGGGGGGGCCGGGTGTTCCCCTGCGGGCTATGGGGCATGCTGTGGGGTTTTGTCCCTGCCTGGTTTGGGGGGGTGGGGATGCCACTCCCACACTCGGGGGCGGGTAGTGGGTGCTGGCTGAAATGTGCGTGTGGGGTTGGGGGGGCCCGGGGTCAGTGCTGCGGGGCTGGGTGGGGCAGCCCTCTTTGTTGGTGGTTGTCCTGCATGATGGGCCCGACTTGCAGGAACTCAGTGTATATATTTTTATTACTCGTCACATCTGGGCACATATCCATATCCAGGGGTTCCTGTGGGACTGGTATGTAGTCAGGAGGGTGCGGGTGTCAGACCTGGTTTCAGCACGTTAGTGCTGTTTCCCGGTCCGGGCGCCCTGCCCCTCCGCCCTGCCTGCCCCCCTGGATTTTAATGCATCACATGCATCACATTTTAATGCATCACAAACACATCGCCATGTGTTTTTTAATACACCACATACACCCTTCTCTGGGGGACAGTGGGTCTTGGGTGGGGGGGGATTTGGCTGTTAGGCAGGAGTGCCTGGCAGCCCTGCCCCCCGGCTCACTAGCCTCTCCAGATTTTAATGCACCACACCACTCAGGGGGGTACTGATACACGGGAGCTGGCAGTCATAGTAACAGGGGGGGATAGGTGGTGGATTCTCACTAGCTTCGTGGCGGTGCTTCTGAGCCCCCCGGGCTGGTTGACTGCTTGGCATTGGGGCTCCCCTCTTATGCCCCCTTTATCGTTCCCTTGTCGGACGCCCCTATCCGCCCTTCTTTCCAACAAACAAGGGACACCGTCCCACTCTCTAAAATAAAAGAAGAGTCCTTTTTTTCCCCTTGTTTTTCCCCTCTAGAGTTTGGAGCGCTAAGTGCCGACAAGGTACTCATTGATGAGCGCTCGGCCGGCTTCATTCAAAGAGGACCAACAAAATATTAACAACGTAATTGAACAGAATGATTTTTTTCCCCCCTCCTCCTCACCCCATGATGTTGTGGCCAGCAACTGTGATGGCTAACGGCTTTCTCTAATTCAATTAGAATTGTTTAATATATATCTAAATGTGAAATATACATCTAAATGAAAATAAATGTGAAATCTTAAATGTTTTGGGTGGAACTAAATAATTCGCTAATACAGGGTGCAAATTCAAACTGTACCAAAATAAAAGCTCAAGGTCTGTGTGTTTGTGGTGGCAAATAACATTTTAAAAAAAACATCTTATTCTGGGAAATACATTCTTGGACATCAATTGTAGTTTCACAACTACCTGAAATAACAAAAGGGTACCGATTAGGTGGAACGGCCCTGAATCAGCCTGTCCACATGGGCTCGTAAATCCTTAAAACTTAAAACCCCAAATGTTAGGACTGAGGTCGGGCAAATTTGGTATTTTACACCATTCAATGGAATAATCTTGTTCCATGCATTCTGAATGTGTTTCACATTGTTTTTGTAATTGTTTTCTTTTTATATTTACACCTTGCATTTACATTGTTTTAATGATTTGTTTGTAAACAGGGTGTCATTGAAAAAAATAAACCATAAATAAATAAAGGTTGAAATGAAATAAAAAATAGTCAGTACAGGCCACAATTTAAGGAAATACAATATTTCGTACGGCTTTTTTAAAACGTGGGAAGATGTTATGTATTTGCACGTTCATTGCTAATAGTTTTATATACAGTATCACATGTTAATCTGTGTTTTCTCCTCATTATTCAAATGTTATATCATACCAGGACCGGATTATGTCTTTTAATTAAAATTATGATTGGTTGGCATAAACAAACCGGCTCGTTTCTGTATTCGCAATCACAATTATAACACCTCCATCTCAACAAGGCCCATAATATGCACTGACTGCCTGATTGCTGCAGCGGCCTGAAGGTGAAATGTGAAAAGCGAACCCCTTCACCCAGCATGGCGGAGTGCACTTTGAACACCGGTCCACACCACACCACACCACACTACCCAGCTATCATGAGACTATTCAGGATGAATGAACACACACATTCACACAAATATACACTTCAGTAAACACAGACAGTCATCATCCACACACTGATTGCTTTCTCACTCTCGCTTTCTCACACAAGAAATCAGCAATCAGCACGGACATGCCCCTTCCCTTAATACTGATGACAGCATCTCCATTTTCGTAGCGATTGTGCGTTGCACCTGTGATGATGTTGATTCCGATGGCCAACACACACCATCAGCAAAGGGGCTTGCTTTCGGCTGCATTGCTTTGTTTACGTGGACAACCATATTAACGGGAATTATTATTGAGATGTAGCTAAATCAAATATGTGGTGCGAGCAGAGGAACAGAAGGAAAAAAAAAAAAAAAGAAGAAGAAGGCTCCTCAATCCAAAATCCTTTGCCCTTCAATGTTATACCAAAGCTATGGGTAATAACTGCATTTTACGATGCAGTAGGAATACCAGAGACTCGTCTCCCTGAGGTGAAAGAAATGGATGTGGACCGACTCACTTAAGGGATGGAAAACTTCAGCACACCACCATGTTGCTTTGTATTTAGGTCCTGCTCAACCAACTTTTATTTTATTTGTTTTCAATTTATGCAGACAGGTAATTAGCATAATTAAGGCATGTATTTAGGAATATATATATTAGGGCCCGACTGACAACAAAGAATGACAGACAGAACATTTTGACTGTTTTTTTTTTTTTTTATGACTTTGTCCTTTAGTGTCCATCCATCCATTCTCTACACCGCTTATCCCGTTCAGGGTCGCGGGGTGCTGGAGCCTATCCCAGTTGACTGCGGGCAAAAGGCAGATTACACCCTGAACTGGTTGCCAGCCAGTCACAGGGCACACATAGTGACAGACAACCAGTCAAACCGTCACTAAGTGGGAACTGAACCCTCGCTGGCCGCACCGAAGTCAGGCGAATGTACTACTACGAGTTTGAGAGGTCCATTATTTCTTCTGCTGTATTATTTTCTTTGCCATGAAGTGATGTCTTCATAATAAAAAGCAGAGATGCCTTTCTACGATGTCAAAGCACGTCCACTTTGAGTGAGTCGCAGAGAGAGAGTTGAACTGAAACGGAAGCCAACCTTTATGTGTGCATTTGTTATGTTATTTTTTATTATTATTCTTTAGTTCCTGTGTTGTTGTTTGTTTGAATGTCATTACCGTTGTAATCTGATAATGTGTGGAAAAAAAAATAAACCAAATGAAGTAATTTAAAAAAGGGCTATCAGCCGGTCAATTAATTGGTTGGGGCCTAATGTATGTCACTGTTCTTATTCTTTTTTATTACGCTATACTAAAAATACTAGTTGGCCATTCTGACCAATTAATTCACCTTGTCATCGTAGCAATATTTCTAGAGTCCTAAAAATGTAAAACATTCCCCTTTTAGATAGAAGAGTAGTTTTATTGGTGTTTAGTATGTATGTTAGTTAACTTGGGTTCTTTAGCTTTTAACATTGTTTTGGCCTTTTAACATGGATGAAGTCAAATCAATGTTTTTAATTATATACTAAACATAGTTTTGTCTGTAACATACAAAACTGAAATACAATTTATTAGCCACAATTATGGATGAGTAATATATATATATATATATATATATAAAACTTAAAACAAAAACGTTGTGTTGTGCCCCATGTATATTATATGCAAAGTGCTACGCAAATTATTAAGCCGTCATTACTAATGTTAGTGTTTTGATCAAGTCTATAAAGACTATAGACTAAGATGTAATTACTACCATGAAAAAACAAGAAGCTTTTGAAAGACTGAAGTAAACAGTTCTATACTAATTTATACATACATGTACAGTGTAAAATGAAATGCCACAAATAATGAAACGAACCATTCCAAAGACTGCAAAACAGAGTTAACAACTCACAATTAAAAGAAGGACTATGATAAAGACACAAAAAAACATTGAACAAAAACATGTAGAACAATGCAAAGTTGCAAGAAATTTACTCTTTGAAACCTAAATGGTATTGGGCTTAAATTAAGATAATCACTCATGCCTGTATCCTACAATTTATGCTTTTACAACCCCAATTCGAATGAAGTTGGGACGTTGTGTTAAACATAAATAAAAACAGAATACAATGCTTTGGAAATCATGTTCAAGCTATATTTAATTGAATACACTACAAAGACACGATATTTAATGTTCAAACTGATCCACTTTATTGTTTTTAGCAAATAATCATTTACTGACTGAGAAATTCGAGGAATGCTCATCAAACACCTGTTTGGAACATACCACAGGTGAACAGGCTAAATGGGAACAGGTGGGTGCCATGATTGGGTATAAAAGGAGCTTCACTGAATCGCTCAGTCATTCACAAGCAAAGATGGGGCGAGGTTCACCTCTTTGTGAACAAGTATGTGAGAAAATAGTCCAACAGTTTAAGGACAATGTTCCTCAACGTACAATTGCAAGGAATTTAGGGATTTCATCATCTACGGTCCATAATATCATCAAAAGGTTCAGAGAATCTGGAGAAATCACTGCATGTAAGCGGCAAGGCCGAAAACCAACATTGAATGCCCGTGACCTTCGATCCCTCAGACGGCACTGCATCAAAAACCGACATCAATGTGTCAAGGATATCACCACATGGGCTCAGGAACACTTCAAAAAAAAAAACAATGTCAGTATATATAGTTCGGCGCTACATCTGTAAGTGCAACTTGAAACTCGACTTTGCGAAGCAAAAGCCATTTATCAACAAAACCCAGAAACGCTCCCCGCTTCTCTGGGCCCGAGCTCATCTAAGATGGACTGATGCAAAGTGGAAAAGTGTTCTGTGGTACGACGAGTCCACATTTCAAATTGTTTTTGGAAATTGGGGACGTCAGGTTCTCTGGGCCAAAGAGGAAAAGAACCATCCGGACTGTTATGGACGCAAAGTTCAAAAGCCAACATCTGTGATGGTATGGGGCTGTGTTGGTGCCAATGGCATGGGTAACTTACACATCGGTGAAGGCACCATTAATGCTGAAAGGTACATACAGGTTTTGGAGAAACATATGCTGCTATCCAAGCAACGTCTTTTTCATGGACGCCCCTGTTTATTTCAGCAAGACAATGCCAAACCACATTCTGCACGTGTTACAACAGCGTGGCTTTGTAGTAAAAGAGTGAGGGTACTCGACTGGCCTGCCTGCAGTCCAGACCTGTCTCCCATTGAAAATGTGTGGCACATTATGAAGCGTAAAATACGACAACGGAGACCCCGGACTGTTGAACAGCTGAAGCTGTACATCAAGCAAGAATGGGAAAGAATTGCACCTACAAAGCTTCGACAATTAGTGTCCTCCGTTCCCAAACGTTTATTGAAAGTTGTTAAAAGAAAAGGTGATGTAACACAGTGGTAAACATGACCCTGTCCCAGCCTTTTTGGAACGTGTTGCAGCCATAAAATTCTAAGTTAATGATTATTTGCTAAAAACCATCAAGTTGATCAGTTTGAACATTAAATATCTTGTCTTTGTAATGTATTCAATTAAATATAGGTTGAACATGATTTGCATTGTATTCTGTTTTTATTTATGTTTAACACAACGTCCCAATGTCATTGGAATTGGGGTTGTACTTTGTATTTAAGAAAAAAAATAATTACTGCCTGGAAATAAACAGGAAAACAAGAACTTAACAAAAGCTTTTACAATATACTGCATCATACAGAGATATAGTAAATTGGCTAAATATTAAGTCATTTGAAGGGACATAAATTGTAATTTTTAGGGAATATATTAGCCATAGTTTTAATTTAAATAAATAAATGTAATAATTTTTTTGCTGCTAACTTGTTTGTATAACCTAAATTTACCGGTACTTCTACTTCTGTCCTCCTACAGTATATAGTGTTTATTTGTTTCACCATCCAGCATCATGACACGTTTTGACGGCGATTTTTTAAACAGAAATAAGGAATTTCAAATTAAATTCACCTTTTGAGCCAGTCCGCTAAGGTTTCTCCGAGATGTCGTAAATTGACATCTTAATTCAGAAATATGCTTTGCTATTAAGTTATCTATGAAATAGATACGTTTGAAAATTTAAAATATCATTTTGGTGAAAGAAATTTAACATACTGATACAGAATTCCAGAAACATACAAATTTGTTTTGAGTAAGTAACCAATTTATTTAGGGCGGCTACAGTAACATGAATACACACAGACGCACGCACACACACACACGTAGCTGCATCTTAATCCAGTTATTGAGGGTCCTTGGGTCACTTGAAAGGCACAATATATACAGTGCTCCTAAAAAATGTATTGGCCCCCGTCTCAAATTCTTATATTTTTGTATAGTTTCCCCACTTTAATGTTTAAGATCATCAAACAAATTGAACCCAAGGGAACTCAAATTGCTGTTTTTAGATGGTGAGTTTATTTATTAAGGAAAAAAAAAAAAAAAGTTAGGTGTTGGGTGGTGGTCAAATAAATTTGTTCAGCACTGTATGAATGTGTATGCGTATGTAGAAATTGAGACGACAACATACATTTGTAAACAATAGATAAACAAACCGATTTTGTACTTTGTCAAGTGTTAATGTTGTGATAGAAGGACAAAATAGAATGTCATTTCCATAGATTTTGGGACTTTAACAAACATTTCCAGCAGAATCACTTGAAAAATATATTTCCCAGCAATCAATATTCATACTTTTTTTTGTCTCTGCTTCATTGACAGGCAGCATTGAATGATAATCCTTGAAAATGTAACATTGTCATCATCTCCTATTTGTCTAAAGAATGAAAAATGATGACTGTTTTCGAGTGACATCGAGACAAACTCAAAACACAATGGCACGTTGGGGCTGTTTCTGATCTTCAGCACTGGTGGACATGGACGTTGCAATTTGCGAGGTCGCAGGTGCCTGCCACTGAGCTGCCTATGGTATAATCACAGCGCCATCGAGTGGTACAAACTGAAACCTCATACAGCCGTTCCACTAACAAAGAGCACAAGTCCTCGTTTGGGTGCAAAAATCATCTACCAGTTGTCAATTTAGTCATGAGACGTAACTCAAGGGTGAAGAAACAGTGGAAACCTTTTTCTTCTCATCTAACTATTCTCGTACAATTTTGAGAAAGTAATTTTTAGCGACACTTATTGACCACTACACAGCGACTTCAAAGATAAAACCCGTGTATTTGAAATGACAACGAAATAAAATGATGAATACTGTTCGTAAATGCACATATTATACGATCGTATTTAAATATTTAGAATTACACAGTGATGTGAAATTGTATGTTCTGGAGCAGGGAAGCAGTTGAGGGTGAGGAGAGGGGGACATTTCCCACTACTTTCTGAATCGGTCCCTTCTGCCGCCCCAGCACACAGCCATTAAAATAATTCAATTCTTTTTTTAACGTCCTAACACATTTTCTCAAAAAGCCCTTGAACAGTCCCTTGACAGACGAGTAATCACATAGACTGCAAATGAGACTTGTATGCTCCAAAAATGTTTTAGTCCGGTGCAAAGGGCGCCGAGACTTCAAGAAATGTATGTTTCTAGTGCCATAATCTGGGACAATGTCGATTGTGCCAATGTTGCAGATACTACTCAGTCCATTGTGTAAATGGTGCAGATGCTACTCAGGCACATGAGTGGCCAGTATTGGTCAACAACAGATATGCAACTCGTCCAGCGTGGCGAGACTACTACAGTGAGTGCACGAGTAATATACTGTATAATTTCTTTTTTCAGTGAGTTCATGAGTAATATACTGTATAATATTTTTTTTTCCAAGCTTTCAAATATAATATAAAGTGTGGTTGTGCTTTGCACATATTCCTATTCATAAGAAGGAATCATAAAGTTGTGATTGACTGCAATACATGAAATCCATTCATCCATCCATCGAACCACGTATCCTAACTCGGGTCGCGGGCGTACTGGAGCCTATCCCAGCTATCTTCGGGCGAGAGGCGGGGTACACCCTGAACTGGTCACCAGCCAAGCTGGGATAGGCTCCAGCACTCCCGTGACCCTTGTGAGGATAGGCGGCTCGGAAAATGGATGGATGGATGGATGTTCCAGTGTGTTGAGGTTTCGGTAGCCTGAATGGCTGACTGGGTTAGTGTTTGATTCGAAATATAAAAATGTCAGAAAATGGAGCAAATATGTTCATCAGTTTTCAAACACCACTCCAAACTGGTGTTCATGCATAAATCACAAAGATCATTTGTTTGCTTTCACGGAGGACTAATGAAATTGGAAAGTGCAAACATTTTAGAGGCTTAAATAACAAGATTTGGACTTTTTAAAATATTTTGAAAAAATGGTTCTAAAATCTGTAAACATTTAATTACATATTACCTTATTACAATTATGTTTTACCTCCAACCAAAGTTTGACAATTTGTTATTTGGCCACTATAGAGAGAGGCAGTGGAATCATTTGCTTATAAAAGTTGGCTTCCTCGTGAAAAATGTGTGCCCCCCCCCCCCCAACTTCTGAAATGATCGCTACATCCCTGTTTTAGAGACTTTTGTATTAAAATTAAATAATGAATAATACATCTCTTTCTTTTAGCATAACAGCATTGAATATTTAAGATGTGTTTGATATCAAACAGAACATGCCGATATGAGGGGCAGTGAAAAAATAATGAGCTCAATCCAATTTAAGAAATGTTAATAGTTTGTAGTTGAAATACTTGTTTGCAGGTTTAATTAAAAAAAAAAAAGTTGGATGCCTGTCTGTTCACCGCTTATCCTCACTAGGGTCGCGAACCGGCCGCCAGCCAATCGCAGGGCACATAGAAACAAACAAACAAACCATTCGCACTCACATTCACACCTACGGGCAATTTAGAGTCTCCAAACAACCTACCACGCATGTTTTGGAGATGTGGGAGGAAACCGGAGTACCCGGAGAAAAACCACCCAGGCACGGGTAGAACATGCAAACTCCACACAGACAGGGCTGGGATTTGAACCCCGGCCCCCAGAACTATGAGGCAGATGTGCTAATCAGTCGATCACAACCATAACCCATCCCCCATATTCACCTGATCTGGCACCATGAGATTATTACCTTTTTTGGACCTTTAAAAACAAGGAGTTAGGGGTCTTGTTGAAAAATATCAAATTCAGCAAAATGCACGATATGACAAACGTTCAATTAATGCAAGGGTGTCAAACTCAATTGATAACATTTTTGAACACAAATATGAACCAAAACAGAGAGGATCCAATAGTATTTCAAAATAAATCAATTTATCCCCCCTAAAAAATAAAAAAATAAACTTATTGAGCTGCAATATCTCAAAATCATACAAATTCAAAATATGAAGGTGCTGCAACAAAATGGAAAATATAAATAAAAATGGCACTTTAAAAAAACAAAAAAAAACATTCCCTTTTATTTTCTCTTCTTCCATTTTGTCAGAGTTAAGACATTTGTCATCTTTTCTTCGATTCTCAGTATCAGTGAGGCGACTCCTCTTTATTCTGTTTTGTCAATATTCATCACATAGAAAAGCTGCTCACACAAATATGGGTAATTTTCATATAATTTGATCAATAACGTTAAGACATGTATTTTTTATTTTTTTCTAATTTCTCAATGTTTTTATGCCACCTTGGTTTTATATGGGTAAATGTCTCTGAGCTGAAAGAGCCACGCTTAAAGTCCTATTTTCAATAAGTTATTGATGATTTTAAAATTGTAGGCATTCATAGTAAAGGCAATCCTTATTGACAGAGCAAATGGTGGTGGCACACTGAAATACATTTTCTATACCGGTGAAGACAAAAGTGGGTAACAGTAAAGACATAAAAAAGCTTCATTAAATGTATGTGAGCTGCACAATTTATTTGTTGACCTTCGAAGTCTGTGGTTACAAGTGCATAAATGATCCAATCTAATCATTAAACCCATTAAGGCCTCTTTATACTCCCGCGCTGAACAAACATGACCTTTAAAATGATTTAGTTTAGATTTGTTAAATTAAAATATGTAAAACTTGTTTGAGACTTCCCTGTTGTGTCAAGATACCAAACAGAAAAGGGGAAACTTCAATTTTTATTTGAACGCGTATAACTTTCTCTTTTTATCAACTGTCTCTTTTTGTGTAATGCAGCCCTACCTTTATTTAGTAAATGATACATATACAGTTGTGCTCATATTGTGTGTTAGATTACCGGGGCAGAATTTGTAAGATGGGTACAATTCTTCAAATCAGCGACATTAAAAAAAAATAATAATAATTAAAAAATAAATTAATAAATAAACTTCGATACTATCGTTTATCAGGAAAGGTTTTGGAAAAATACTGTATATCGTTCTAAAAAAAATTGCTACTGCGACAGGCCTAAACACAATGTATTGAGAGACCGCAAGAGAAATGTATAACATAGCTATTGTACAGATAGTATAGAACCTAGTGTAAAAACTTTAATAAAATATAATATAATGCAATATAGCGGGACCGCGAAGCAAGAACTGTGAGAGGATTACTGCATCTGGATTCTGTGACGATAAATTGCAGGGACTCATTGTTTCCGTGACATGCGCATTTCGGGACGCACAAAGTTTCAAGCGTAAAATGATCTATGCATATTCATTCATATCTCAGAAATAACACCATTTATTTTTCTGTCTGCTATTGCGTGAATGCAAAATGACTGCTTCCTCCTGGCATTTCAGCTCACAGATCCCTCTGGTGTATTGCAAAGCAAAGCAAATTTATGTATATAGCGCATTTCATACACAAGGTAACACAATGTGCTTTACATGATTAAAAGCATTTAAAAACAAAGACAAAAAACAGCTTATAAACATTTAAAACAAAGAGGGGGAAAAAGTACAATTAAAACAGCATACAGTGCAAGAAATATCATTTAAAAGTGGAAATTAGCATTTATTTCATGTATTCAGGACCTAAACCATTTAGTGGTTTATAGACCAGTAGCAGAACTTTAAAATCTATTCTAAAGCTGACTGGGAGCTAGTATAAAGACTTTAGAATTGGAGTAATATGCTTTGACCTCTTTGTTCTGGTCAGAACCCGAGCTGCAGCATTCTCAATGAGCTAGAGCTGTTTAATGCTCTTTTGGGGGAGTCCAGTCAGAAGACCATTACAATAGTCAAGTCGACTTGAGATAAAAGCATGGATGAGGTTTTCATGGTCTGGTTGACACCCGCAAGCCTTCACTCTGGATATGTTCTTCGGATGGTAGAAGGCACTTTTAGATTTAATATGACTGTTGAAAGTCAGGGGAGAACATGCAAACTCACCACAGGCGGGACCGGGATTTGAATCCCGGTCCTCAGAACTGTGAGGCGAATATGATAACCAGTCATTCACCGTGCCGCCAATTGTACATATATGCAGTCATATGTACCCCTTTCATATTGGAATGAAAGTAGGCAACACCTTTTTCATAACCTCTAGATGGCATACTAGAATGAAAGTGTACAACTTTTTCATAATTGTTATTATTATTATTGTATGCCGAAAACACTCATATGCATGTGTAAACACGTGCGCGTGTGTGCGTTTGTGTGTGTGTCTATGTGTGTATAAAATGAATACTGTGAGTCTGTGAGTGTAGTTGTTAAAAAAATAAGAAGCACAGGAATAGTGGCCCAATCACCTTTTGTTTCCAGGGAGCCTTGTGAAATCTTCTGGTCCCAGCCAGCCAGCAAAACTTATTATCCAGCCACATGCTGCCAATCTTGAAGCCTCTGCATAGTAAACGACAGATTCTGCCTACAGTGTGTACACCTCTCACCCCCAACAGCTCCCTCCCTCTTCCAAGCCTGGGCTTGCATCTCACTGCTGTTCCTGCAGCTACACTGAGAGGGAATTTACATTTTAATAGGCAGAGCCGTTCCCCATCTCTGAATGAGGGTATGTGTTCAGATGAACAGCAGGAAACGCAGCCAGCTGCCCAAGATTCCAATGAACCCTCCAGACAGTGCCGGAGAAAATGATATTTCCAGCCACTGGCTCTCTGTCTGCAGCTTACTGCGGCATACATATAATCATTTAAATGTGTTTTCTTTTTAATTACAAAAAAAAAAAAAAAAAAGATAACCTCTGAAATGATTTGGTGCCACTTAAGATCAGAGGTGATGAAAATGAAAGGCTTTGTATGACCTGTCAGGTTGGGTTTCAGAGACTGTAAGGAAACTGAGGTTGAGTGATAGAAGGCATAGCTGTAGTCCCGAGCGCTCACAGAGCATGACAGTTTCATCACAGCTGTCATTAAGCACCAAACAAAAGACATATCAAGAGGATGTCATGAGGAAACAGGGAAAGGGACAAATTATCCTCGTACGTCTGCTCTGTCACGAGGCTTCCTGATGAAGTGGCAGCCCCCGGAGGTTAGTCTGTCAGGGGAGTGTGAGGTTCCTCTGTACATATTACAGGGGGATTCGGGTATTGAATTCTAAAAGGCTTTCACAGCCTGGTCAGACCTTGCACTAGATGCTTTCTCTTACTAGTTGTCTGAATCTGTGAATGCGGAGTCATGGAACAGCATTTACATTTTTATTTTATGTATTTTATTTTTGTCAACCCAAACACTTAGCAGTTTTTTTCAGGAAGACTAAAGCCGGATAATCAATAGAAAACCAATGATGAGGCAATCATGTGCCAATGATTATTATGGCATCATGAGCAACCTATTTATACACTGCGATTTATTAACCAGCCTGTTATAATTCTCTAAAAAAAAAAGAGTATTTTTACCAATTCATACGTAGTATCTGAGGGACCTCCGATGTGTAGTTAAAAATAGAAAAGCAGAAGATATAAGCAACATGAATATTAATGTTGTATATTCATTGCTGGACAGATTGAGATGGGACAATATTGCCATTGGAGACAGGAGAAGAGGGTTTCTGTGTAAATCATTTCTATAAAGGACCAAAAGCACATAAATTAAATAAACACATGATTAAATAAATTATATAAACATTTCATTAATTGTGTCATATACTCCCCTGCAGTTCCATTATAGTAGCCTGGAGGGCGCTTTGTGTCTTCTCACTCTCCCCCCTCCCCTCTCTGTTTTCAGCACCGGTCTCCAATCAGCCTCATCACCACCGGTATTTAAGCCTGCCTGTTCCAGGAAATCCTTGCCAAAGTATTGCAGCCTCTCCTGGCGGTACCATGGGCCACCGTACTCAAGTAAGCCACACAACTCCACGTTCCCTTGTTAACTCTTGTGTCTCCTCGTTCCCAGTGTTCCTGACCCACCTCATTCCTGCCAGCAGCCTGTCCACGCCACCGCCTGCCAACACATCCAGGACCACCCCCATAACCTTTGCTCAATAAACTGTTCATCATTTTACATCAGCCTCCATCTGCTCTTGGGTCCAGCTACTTCCCACATGTGACAGAATACTTTGGCCACTATGGACCCAGCAACTCCGGAGGCACTGAAGAACGCACTCACCTTCCCAGGCGCCCACATTGGACGACAGGACTGCAAGAAATCACCGAAACGCTCCACTCCCTTTTGCAACAGGTCTCCCTCCTTTCCCAACAGATGCAATCCATTCAACCCCCTGTAAGTACTCACCCCGAGGCCGCAGCCTCCGAGCTACCCCGCTTTCCGTACAAAGAACCTCATGTCCCTCCGCCCGAGCCCTACTCCGGGGACCAAGGTGCATGTAGCCAGCTTATTCTTAATTGCTCACTCGTATTCAATCTCCAACCGTACAGTTATTCCACCGAACGTTCCAAAGTAGCATATGTCACTAACCTCCTCCGCGGCAAAGCAGGAAAATGGTCCACTTCATTATGGCACAACTCCTCCCCAGTCCTCCTTTCGTTCGATTCCTTTTCCGCTGAACTCCGTAAGGTTTTCGATCACCCCGTTCAGGGCAAAGAAGCCAATGCGTGTGGGATGACGCAGCCCTTAGGGGAATCTTTTCTAACGGTCTCTCCAAACAAATCAAAGACGAGCTTGCGGTCCGGGATGAGCCCTCCTCTCTCAAGGCGCGACTCGCCCTCTCCATCGGTCTGGATAACAGACTGCGAGAGAGAGCCCGTGAGAAAGGGCTATGCTCGCGTAAACACTCTCCCACTCTGAGCACCACGCTCCACGTCACCACGTCAGCTTCTCACCTGCATCTTGCACCGTCTTCCGCACTTTCGTCACTCCCCGTTGCATCCAATGAGTCCATGCAAATTGGTCAAACACGTTTAGATCCACAAGAATGTCAGTGTCGTGTCATCCAGCGGCTGTGCATCTACTGCGGTCAATCCGGTCACTTAATTTCCGACAAGAAAGACCAGGCTCACGCGTCGCGGTGAGCCAAACCTCCGTTCCCGCAAGCTCTCGCTCGCGCATGACCGTTGGCGCTTGCATTATAATTTCTGCTCATAACACCACCATCGCTGCCCTTATTGATTCCAGTGCCGATGATAATTTTATTGACGAAGAAATATTTCACCAGCTCCAAATCCCTATCCAACCCCTTCCATCCTCGAAAAAAGTCACAGCCCTGGATGGCCGAGTAATTTCCCTGGTCACCTATCAAACAGTGCCCATAACACTCCTTATTTCAGGCAATCACCGCAAATTTCCCTTTTTGTCATTCCTTCCCCTGAGACGCCCTTAGTTCTTGGTATTCCCTGGCTCAAACTCCACAACCCCGCCATAGACTGGACTCGTTTATCTATCACCGGATGGAGTCCTCATTGCCATTCCCACTGTCTGTTCTCTGCCGTTCCACCATCAGAAGACCCACCACCCTCTGCCGCCCCAGTGGACTTCTCCCAAATTCCAGAAGAATATCATGACCTCTCCCCAGTATTCAGCACGGACTTGGCCAGCTCTCTAACCACCCCCCCACTCCCACCACCCGTATGATTGCGTCATAGACCTCTTGGCAGGAGCTCTACTTCCCACCAGCCGACTCTATAAGCTCTCCTGTCCCGAAAAAAAAGCTGAGGATTACATCCGCCACTCCTTGGCTGCTGGTCTCATACGCCCCTCCTCGTCGCCAGTCGGGGCTGGATTTTTTTTAGTAGAGAAAAAAGACACCAGTCTCCGCCCATGCATCGGCTACCGAGGGCTCAATGACATTACAATTAAAAATCAGTCACCGCTACCCCTGATCGACCCATCTCTTGAACCCCTCTGCGAAGCCCAAATCTTTACCAAATAGGACCTCCGTAACGCCTACCACCTCATCCGTATCCGAGAGGGTGACGAGTGGAAAACCGCCTTCAATAACCCTCTCAGACACTACGAGTATCTGGTCATGCCATTCGGTTTAACCAACACCGCTGCAGTTTTCCAAACATTAATTACTGGCGTCCTCCGTGTCATGCTCAACCAGTTTGTGCTTGTGTACCTCGACGACATCCTCATTTTGTCCCGCTCCCCCGAAGAACATCGCATCCATGCACCCCAAGTCCTCCAACGCCTCCTCGAGAACCGTCTATATGTCAAACCAGAAAAATGTGAATTCCACCTATAATCAGTACATTTCCTCGGCTACATCATTGCAAAAGGACAACCACAACCGGACCCCGCCAAAATTCAAGCCATCATCGACTGGCCCTTCCCCGCGACCCGCAAAGAACTGCAACGTTTCCTTGGATTCGCCAATTTCTACCACCGATTCATCCGTAATTACAGAAAGGTCGCTATTCGCCTTACCAGTCTCACATCCACCAGCTCCCCCTTTCAGTGGACCCCAGCAGCCTCAGAAGCATTCAATAAACTCAAATCCCTGTTCACCACTGCTCACATTCTGCGCCACCCTGACCCTTCCCTCCAGTTCGTGGTGGAGGTTGACGCCTCGGATGCCGGAGCTGGAGCAGTCCTCTCGCAGCGAGATCCCATGACCCATAAACTTCACCCCTGTGCGTTTTTTTCCCGTCGCCTATCTTCAGCAGAAAGAAATTATGACGTCGGAAACCGCGAGCTGCTGGCCATAATATGGGCCCTGGAAGAATGGAGGCACTGGCTGGAGGGCTCTAAACAAACATTTTTCATTTTGACTGACCACAAAAACCTCGCTTACCTCCGTACCGCAAAACGTCTCAACCGCCGACAAGCACGCTGGGCACTATTCCTCAGCAGATTCAATTTCAGTCTCTCCTTCCATCCTGGTTCCCGTAACACCAAGGCAGATGCCCTCTCCCGTATTCACTCACCACCTTCGAGCACAGCAGAACCCGAATCCATCCTCCCGGCCTCCTGTTTCATTGGAGTGGCCACATGGGAGATCGAGCAGGTGCTCAAGGAGGCCCAAAAGACCCAACCTTATCCCAAGACCGGGCCTCCTGACCACATGTTCGTCACTCAACTCGCCACTCAACTCCTCGTTCCCTTGTTAACTCGTATCTCCTCGTTCACAGTGTTCCTGACCCACGTCATTCCTGCCAGCCGCCTGTTCTGTCCACTGCCAGCCACCTGTCCACACCGCCGCCTGCCAACACATCCAGGACCACCTCCATAACCATTGCTCAATAAACTGTTCGTCATTTTACATCAGCCTCCGCCTGCTCTTGGGTCAAGCTACTTCCCACACGTGACACATTGAATAGAAACCTCATCTCTGAGGTGAATAAACAACTGTTGCATCTGCTCACGACACAGCCAGAAAGCGTCTCGAGGTGATGATTCTATGGGAAGAGAGTTGAGTGTTGTGTCTTAGGGGCATGTTTTCCACTCCTTTTCAGGAGGACCAAAGAGAAGGGCTGACAATTAGGATTGGCCCTAAATCACCCCCTTACCCCCTCGAAGGGCACCCACCGAGCCTGACAGACATACTGGCTGAGCAGAGGTATGATAGATTTTTGTGGTCCATCCAGACAGTGAATGCTCCACCCCTTACAACCAGTCCCATCATTTATGGAGCGCCTTGATAATAACCAACTGTTCTCAGTTGCCCAGTTGCAGTTTTTCTCAGCAGGCTTAACAACATAGGTGAAGCTTCTGGTGCACAGGGGAGCCCTGGGATAGGATAATTCTAACACCTAAATCACAGAAATCTACCTCAATAACAAACTATGTAGGTTCTAGTTCTGGGTAGAGCAACAATGGATAATTTGTAAACAGTGATTTCAGTTTATCAAAAGCACCTTGAGCCTTTTGTTGTGGTTGTTGTTTTGATATCTTACAGAACTTGACTGTAGTTCCTAACAAACAATCTATAAAAGTCAGAGGTGGGTAGAGTATCCAATTATTGTACTCAAGTAAGAGTACTATTTTAGAATATGACTCAACGTAAAAAGTAGTCCTCCTGTAAGAATGTACTCAGTGAAAAAACTACTCAAGTACTGAGTAACTCATGAGTAACTTCTGATTTATTTTTTAAATCAGAGCATGAACGTCAAATAAAATAAAATAACGAAATAAAATATGAATGTCCGAATTCTGATATTGCTGAACAATATCACTTGATCAATAAATAAAATCTTTACAAAATAAAACCTTTGTAAAGTAACAAATTAAGTCAAATTCAGCTACAAGAGGTGGTCTTATAGTATAGTTTCTACTTGTTAAACATAATATTGTAGGCTCACTAGGAAGATTAAAAAAACAGGAACAAGGCTGCAGTGAATATAAATAGTACACACACCCCTGTCCAAATGGCAGGTTTTTGTGTTGTAAAAGAATTTTGACCAAGATAAATGCACATCTGGCGGCACTGTGGACACCTGGTTAGCACATCTGCCTCACAGTTCTGAGGACCGGGGTTAAAATCCCGGCCCCGCCTGTGTGGAGTTTGCATGTTCTCCCTGTGCCTGCGTGGGTTTTCTCCGAGACTCCAGTTTCCTCCCAGATCCCCAAAACATGCAGGGTAGCTTAATTGAAGTCTCTAAATTGCCCGTAGGTATGAATGTGAGTGGAAACGGTTGTTTGTTTATACAGTATGTGCCCTGCGATTGGCTGGCAACATTTTGGACCAGCTTAAGGGTTTTTAAAAGACTCGCTGGAGACTCTTAATAGTGAGTTACATTAATCCTGCCTAGAGTACACAAACACAGAACAAGTTAGATAAAAATACACCAGTGAAAAGCTGACTTCCAACCACAAAATATTATAGTGCCCGAAGAAAATCACACTTAATTAGAATGTTGCAAAAAAAAAATGGTTGTGGCGAGTATTTAGCCCTAAAAAAAAAAAAAAAAAAAAAAAAAAAAAAAAAAAGAAATACTTGCTTATCATGACTTTAATCGTGATAAGCATTAATACTGGGATACATGTTCAGAATCAGAATCATCTTTATTTGCCAAGTATGTCAAAAACACGCAAGGAATTTGCCTCCAGTAGTTAGAGCCACTCTAGTACGACAACAGACAGACATTTGATAGAAAATACTTCGGCGACAAAAACATAAAAAACACAGTACGGCGAGTCACTGAGTAGTGAAAGTTTAGCGGTAATGTGGTAATGCCGATACAATTGTTTTCTTTTCAGTTTTTGACAACTGTGCAAATGATGCAGTCTTTTAGCAATTGAGAACAGTGTAAAATGACTAATAGAGGAATAATCTGGTCCAGTGACCATTGTGCAAAAGATGCAGAGACTTCGAGAATTTTAAGATGATTCAAGTGACCAGTAGTGCGATAATCTGGAACAGTCTCAATTGTGCAAATGATGCAGATACTTCAAGAATATGAGTGGCCAGTATTGGTCAACAGCAGATATGCAAATAGGGCAGAGTGACGGGACTACTACACTGAGTCCACAAATAATGTATAATTGGCCCAACAGAGATGTGACAACAATGTCGAGACAGAATTGTCAGCATGTTACGGTGGCATTTAACTGTTTAAGAAGTTAATGGCAAGAGGGAAGAAGCCGTTGGAATGTCTGCTAGTTTTAGTTTGCATTGTTCGATAGCGCCTACCTGAGGGAGCTGGAAGAGGTGTTGACCAGGATGTGGAGGGTCTACGACGATTTTTCATCGTCTTAGTTCTGGCAGCGTGCAAGTCCTCAATGGTGGGTAGGGAGGTAACGGCAGTCTTTTCAGCAGTTTTGATTGTCCGTTGCAGTCGGAGTTTGTCCTTTTTTGTAGCAGCACCGAACCAGACTGTGATGGAAGAACACAGGACTGATTCGATGCATTCATTCAAAGTTCGTAAAATATCAAACAGACATTCAAATTCGGGAAGTCATTGGCTGACTGTCGGCTTTTTGGGTACTGGCCTTTAAGACACCATATTAATTGAGTGCTGTCGCATAATTATTATTATTTATTTGATTTTTATGTATTTATTTTGTCCTGTTCTGCTGTTAGGTCAAGCAGAATGGAAAATCGGTATCCCTTTTATGCCGGAACAGTTTTTAAGCTTCCGCTGTAGTATTATAATTTAAGTTTATTGAGAATCAAAGTCGAACAGAACAACGTTTCTAGAGGGGAGAGAGAAACAAAGACAAAGCACTAATTGTAAACAGGATGAGAGAAGTAAATCATTAAATTATCTACAACAATGAAACATGAAATATGAGTGTTGCATGGGGCTGTAGTGCTACACCCTGTGAGGGAAGGACAGGACAAGATAGAACAGGACAAGGACCGAAGAAGAAGCATGCAGGACAAGGGTCGTGAACCCGGCTGTACAACTGAAGTGTGGTGGCATTAATTATGTAAATTATAAAAGTCTACAGGACGAGAGGATAAGTGGGGCGTGACGCCACACCCAGTGAAAGAGTCCTAGGGGTGTCTGCCTGCAGATACATGCAAGTGAATTGACACTGTTTTACATGACTGACAGAAGTGTCCTGTAATTGCTGTGGCCGCACCGCGGCAGCTGAGGACCCTATCCAGTCGATCGAGAGGCGGGATCAGGCCCAGGGTTCCACCCGAGAGCAGCCCGGTGAACGGGACACGTCCCACACCGAGGGACCCAGGGCGGTCCGCCGGCCCCACTGAGGTGCCCCGACAACTGGCCAGCCAGTGGGGGCCGCAGGGACCCAATGCCACCCCCCCAGCCAAACCCCCCACCCCACCCACCGTGACAACAAGGTACAACAGAACCGGCGACCAGAAAGAATGAGACACGAGGTTAAATGCATGGGGTAAATGCAGCACAGGTGGGGAAGATGCTCTCAGGAGCAGGTGTGTACGAGATGGCACCCTACTCAGGCAAAGGAATCAAGAGTCTAGATTTAGCATGTTGAGGAAAGGTGACAAGCTATCTACGTATGTGTAATAGATTTTTTCGTTCTGCTGATATTTTTACTAACGCAATATAATTTATGATGAGATTTAGCCACTGATTGATGTTAATAGCTTGTTTGCTTTTCCAGTTTAATAGAATTGTTTTCTTAGCAGTAGCTAACACGAAAAGTAATGATTGTGAATATTTATTAGCGAGGTCAATTATGATGAAGTTGCCAAGTATGCACAATCTTGGGGAAAGTGGAATCCTGCAGTTTAAAATATACAAGAGTTTTTGTATAACCGAAGACCAAAAGCATTGAATTGGTGTACATTCCCCTTATATAGGTGTCTGGGGTATTTTTGGTGCATTGCACGCATATATTAGATGGAGAGAAGTCCATTTTATGCGATAATCTGGAACAGTCTCAATTGTCCAAATGATGCAGATACTTCTCAAGAATTGAGTGGCCAGTATTGGTCAACAGCAGATATGCAAATAGGGCAGAGTGACGAGACTACTACACTGAGCCCATGAATAATGTATAATTGGCCCAACAGAGATGTGACAACAATCTCGAGACAAAATTGTCAACATGTTACGATGACATTTAACTTAATTTAACTGTTTCAGAAGTTAATGGCAAGAGGGAAGAAGCTGTTGGAATGTCTGCTAGTTTTAGTTTGCATTGTTTGATAGCACCTACCTGAGGAAAGGAGCTGGAAGAGGTGTTGACCAGGATGTGGAGGATTTTGCATCGTCTTAGTTCTGGCAGCGTGCAAGTCCTCAATGGTGGGTAGGGGGGTACCGACAATTCTTTCAGCAGTTTTGATTGTCCCTTGCAGTCGGAGTTTGTCCTTTTTTGTGGCAGCACCAAACCAGACTGTGCTGGATGAACAGAGGACTGATTCGATGACTGCTGTGGTGCCTCAACATCTCCTGTGGCAGGCCGTGCTTCCTCAAAAGCCGCAGGAAGTACATTCTCTGCTGGGCCTTTTTGAAGATAGAGTTGATGTTGGTCTCCGACTTCAGGTCCTGAGAGACTATCATGCCCAGTAACTTGAAGGTCTCGATGGTTGGCACAGGATGCCTCCTGACGTCCACGATCATCTCTCTCGTCTCGTGTTCAGCTTCAGGTTGTGTCGGACGCACCACAACTCCAGCCACTCCACTTCCTGTCAATATGCAGATCTTGATATGTGACCTCTGTGTGTTTATGTGGGTTACTACATTTAATCAGAACAGACATGTGACATGCACAGATCTATGTAATTTATCATGGCGCAGATCACGTGATTTATCATGATTAAAGTAAGTCATCTATTTAACACAGTAGTTGCAATTGTTTTTACACTTGTATTATATTTTTTATTATTTGTACAGAAGCCGCCATATTTTCAAGTGTGCAAATGACGACGGTCACTACGCATTTACGTCAAGACGGCATTTGCAGAAAGAATGGAAGAGAAATTGGACCATTTACATGACTTTTGATCAGTTTGGGGAAATTCAATTCAGTTTTAGTCCGTTTATTCCAATTGAGGTGTTTACTGTATACGGAGGATTTTTATTCAGTTTGGGCTTCTTACACATTTCTAATTGGAATGCAATGCTCCGTGTAAACCCAGCTTTGGTAAGTCATTTTTGTTTTCCTTTTTGTTTTCTTGTATCTTCTTAACTTGTGTAGTTTATCTTCCGTGAGGCTATTTTTAGTTTTCTTAACTTGTGCAGTTAAGACTGTTTCTTTATTTAGTGTTGTTTTCCTTCCGCTGTGGCTCTCTCCATCTAGTTCAGTTGGCTTGATACTATTCATGTTATTCATCAACCATCTGCTGTCGTTGTTTTGTATATCACATATATTTACACCTTCTGTTCAATAAATGTTAAAAGTCTATTAAGATTATTAGTATTTACCCCCCTCCAAAATAAATAAATGAAAATGTGCCCAATTTTTGGCCCCCCTGGAGACCGCAGTCCTCTTAACGTTTGCTAACCCCACACGGCCCTGCTTCAATCCATAAATTTTCTCGACAAGCTTGTCCTCATTAGGGTCGCAGATAATTGGAGCCTATCCCAGCTGCCTTTGGACAAGATTGTCGATATGTGTTCTGCAATCAACCTTTCACACTCACATTCACACCTGTGGACAATTTTACATTTTCAAGTAACCCAACATGCATTGTTTGAATATTCATATTTTACCTTTCTTAATCAACATTAAGCTACGTAAAAATGCTTTGGAATGCCATTGTTATTTTTATACTTGAGTCAGAATATATATTAATCCCCATTATTCTCACGGGTCATTTTCATATCATCTCTGATATTCCAGCACAACACATGACTGCTTCAGGGATGCAATTAAACTGCACCTCACCTCTTTCAATTAAAAACTATTGAACATGCCAACAACAATCAGCACTAATTAAAATGTGAGCTTGGTTACCTGTAAGAACCCGTGAGTTGATATCTTAATATTATATTATTATTAATATTGTTATTGTTAGTTGTCCCAGCAATTCAAGCCTATCGCGTGTCTATGGAACTTAGTGAATGAACACCAAATCACATGCATGTTAGTCAAATGGTGTACAGAGATGCTGAGCCGGCACAATGAGGAAGGATGGGCCCTGCCCCCTCCATCCGCAAGGGGGGGGGGACCAAGCCAGCAAGCCCATCCCGCGGGCGACCCAGCCAGGGGGACGGCACCCACTACCCAGCCCAACCGAAGGGGGCACGGGTACCAAACCACAGGCCCCCGTGCCCCATTCCCCCACCCAGCGTGCCCCACTGCTGCCACCACCCCTACCACCCCCAGAAAGCATGGGGGGCCCAACCACCAACAGGGCACAATACAGGAGACAGCTGCCACCTGAAAAAAGGTCACAGTCCACCAAAAGCAAGCCCATCTTTAACACCCACTGCGAGCAATGACGGCCGAGGGCGCTAGGAGAGAGGAGAGGAAGGCAGGGACCCAAGTGGGGTAGGGGGGGGCCGCTGCCCGACAATCGAAGGGGGGGGAGTCAAGAGAAATATGAAGACTCACCACCCACCCTATTACTATAGTTATAAGGTCACCGACTGGCAACCATTATCCCTGTACCGTAATCGTGGGCGGTGGATTGTCGTGTATTAAAATTGGGGAGACTGGTAGGGGTGGTGTGAGACGGTCACGGGGCAATGTTGACCCACAACCGTCACCCCCACCCAGGCCAACCATCTTCCCAAAGGATGTGTGAATGTACAATATGTGGTCCATTAAATATTTGCAGGGGAAAGGCATGGCAGTACAGAGAGCAGGCCGGAGTGACGGAACACCTGGCCAAGTGTCCTCCCCAGCCCGAGACTGCCCTCCCCCCAATGACGGGTGTCTGATGCATTAAAATTGGAAGACAGACCGGAGACAAGAACAGATGTGCCAGGACCCGCCCTGGGGACCCTGTGAATGAGATGTGAATGTGGCTAATGTGCAAAATAAGTACAATGTGCGTAATAAAAATGTGCTGACTGTGTGAAATACACGGCCAACCGTAAAACTACAGAGAAAATGGGGGCACCAGCACAACCCCCAGGCCCCCACCCGGAGAAAAGGGTTGCCCCCACCTCCCCTCAGGAGGGCAACAAGGACAACACCAGACCTAAGAGGAGGAGGGGGATACAGGCCCAGCATCCCCAAGAGCCCCACACCGCAGATCCTGGGCCAGAAGGATGGGGGTTCAAGTCGTATGGCGTGAACAGGAGTCGAAAATGAGAAGATAAGATTTGGTCACATTACATTACATTTACATTAAACATTACATTACATTAGTGGCTATAGTTTTAAACCAAGCACAGCAACCAATGTAATTTTGTTGGCTAACGAGAGCTACCAGAGATGCAGTGCGATTTGAACGTGTGAGTGTGTCAAACTCTGAAATAATATATTATATTATATTCATCACAACACCAATTATAACACTGGAATTACTTATGGGATTAAAAAAGTTTTGATCACTAATCACACATAATGATTTACATGTAAAACAAAGTAAAAGTGCATTGTTGCACCTTTTTCCATCTTTTTTATATTGTAACCTTTTGACATTGTACATTGCATTCTTGGGAAGACATGAGATGTTTCATTTCATAACAGTCTAACATCCTACCAAGAGTGCTAATGATTGATACGGGTAATGCATACATACTGTTTATGTGCAGTACTTAAATTCTATCTATACTACTATAAAATGATAACAGTTCATGAGACTTAAGGTTATACAGTATTTATATCAGTGATGTCACATTAATTTTTTGTGGTGTCCCACAATAATTGGAAATATTGATCATAAACCTGACCTATAATGATGAATAATCCTTCTGAAGCTAAACTGGCGTGTCCTCCATGCACTTCCAAATGCTGCTGCAGTCCCAAGTGGCTCATGCTGTTGCAGGTCATGGATTGGACACCCCTACACATACTGTAGGGGTGTCCAAAGTATACTGAAAATAACTAAACATGGCCTTTGTTGTTTGCCTGGACTTTTCTTGGGGTACTTGGGCTTCCTCCCACATTCCCAAAAAAATGCATTGCAGATTAATTGAAGACACTAAATTGCCCGTAGGTGTGACCGTGTGTGTGAATGGTTGTTTGTCTCTTTGTGCCCTGCGATTGTCTGGCGACCAGTTCAGGGTGTACCCCGCCTCTCACCCAAGGTCAGCTGGGACAGGCGCAAGCACGCCAGCGACCCTAGTGAGGATGAGTGGTATGGAAAATGGATGGATGGGTGGATATTTATTTATTTATTTGTTTAACCGGGAAAGTCAATTCAGAAAGGTTTCTCATTTACAATGCCGACCTGACTACAGCTGGGAAAAACAAGGCAAAATAAAACCTCATACAAATAAATATTTGAAAAACAAATAAGTACATGTACAACACACTATACAATGTGATATAGCTACATATTTACACATTACAGTCAGTACTTTTTTTGGTACCAACCAAATTCATGGCATACATACCTGCATATATATACACACACACACACACACACACACACACATACATATATATATATATATATATATATATATATATACACACACATATATATATATACACACACACACATATATATATATATATATATATATATATGTGTGTGTGTGTGTGTGTGTGTGTGTGTATATATCTATATATAGACAGATATATAGATATATACACACACACACACACAGACATACACACTCACACATATACAGCGGCTGAAATAAGCATTTAACACATCACCATTTTTTCTCACTAAATATACTTTCAAAGGTGCTATTGACCTGAAATTTTCATCAGATGTTAGGAACAACCCAAGTAATCCATACATTCAAAGAAAGTAGAACAAATAAACTGAAAAAAGTATTGAACACATGAAGAAAGGGAGGTGCAAAAAGGCATGGAATGCTAAGACAACACCTAAAATCTATCAATAACCAAACAGGAATCCAGCCCCTTGTCAGTGCAAATGAATATCAGCTGGTTCAGTCCTAATTGATGGCCTACAAAAAGGTCTCAAAGCCAAGGTGTGAGTCAAGACACATCTCATGATGGGTAAGAGCAGAGAGCTGTCTCAAGACCATGGCAAACTAATTGTTGCAAAACATAATGATGGCATTGGTTACAGGCGCATGTCTAAGCTTCTGAACGTTCCACGGCACGGTTAGGGCCATAATACGTAAGTGGAAAGCCAATCATACCACCATAAATTTGCCTCGATCAAGTGCTCCTTGCTAGATTACTGAGAGAGGGGTGCAAAGAATATACAGAGTAGTTGTCCAAGAACCAAGGACCACCTGTGGAGAGCTTCAAAAAGACCTGGAATTAGCAGGTACTGTTGTCACAAGGAAAACAGTGAATAATGCACTCCGCCGCCACGGCCTGTATGCACGCTCACCACGCAAGACCCCATATTGCTGAAAAAAAAAGCCTGTCAAAGGTCGTTTAAAGTTTGCTGAACAACATTTGGACAAGCTAGTTGTTAAATACTGGGAGAATATAGTTTGGTCGCATGAGAACAAAATTTAACTGTTTGGATGCCGTAATGCACGCCATGTTTGGAGGAGAAATGGCACTGTACATCACCCTAAAAACACCATATCAACAGTGAAGTTCGGAGGTGGGAACATGATGGTGTGGGGCTGCTTTTCAGCAAATGGTACTGGTAAACTTCACATGATTAAAGGAAGGATGGATGGCCAAATATACCAAAACATTCTTGACAAAAAATCTGCTGCCATCTACGAGCATGATGAAAATGAAACGAGGCTGAACATTTCAGCAGGATAATGATCCAAAACATACTGCCAAGGAAACTCTCAATTGGTTACACAGAAAAAAATAAAGCTGCTAGAATGGCCCAGCCAATCAAATGTCAGCCAATCAATCAAAAATTTATGGAAAGAACTGAAACTGCTGTATTTAATATACATATATACAGTGGGTACAGAAAGTATTCAGACCCCCTGAACGTTTTCACTATTTGTTATATTGCAGCCATAAGTATTCAGACCCTTTGCTGTGACACTCATACATTTAACTCAGGTGCTACTGATCATCATTGAGCTGGTTCTACACCTTCATTGGAGTCCAGCTTTATTTGATTATACTGATTGGACTTGATTAGGAAAGCCACACACCTGTCTATATAAGACCTTACAGCTCACACTGCATGTCGGAGCAAATGAGAATCATGAGGTCAAAGGAACTGTCTGAAGAGCTCACAGACAGAATTGTGGCAAGGCACAGATCTGGCCAAGGTTACAAAAACGTTTCTGCCACACTTAAGGTTCCTAAGACCACAGTGGCCTCCATAATCCTTAAATGGAAGACGTTTGGGACGACCAGGCACTGCTCATCACCTGTCCAATATAGTCCCAGCAGTGAAGTATGGTGGTGGCAGCATCATGCTGTGGGGGTGTTTTTCAACTGCAGGGACAGGACAACTGGTTGCAATCGAAGGAAAGATGAACGCGTCCAAGTACAGGGATATCCTGGACTGAAACCTTCTCCAGAGTGCTCAGGGCCGAAGGTTCACCCTCCAACAAGACAATGACCCGAAGCACACAGCTAACATAACGAAGGAGTGGCTTCAGAACAACTCCGTGACTGTTTTTGAATGGCCCAGCCAGAGCCCTGACTTAAACCCAATTGAGCATCTCTGAAAAGACCTGAAAATGGCTGCCCATCAGCGTTCACCATCCAACCTGACAGAACTGGAGAGGATCTGCAAGGAGGAATGGCAGCGGATCCCCAAATCCAGATGTGAAAAACTTCATTCTCAAAAAGACTCATGGCTGTATTAGCTCAAAAGGGTGCTTCCGCTAAAGACTGAGCAAAGGGTCTGAATACTTATGGCTGCGTGATATTTTAGTTTTTCTTTTTTTAATGAAGCTGCCAAAATTTCAACTATTCTGTTTTTTTCTGTCAATATGGGGTGCTGTGTGTACATTAATGAGAAAAAAGAACTTAGTTGATTTTAGCAAATAGCTGCAATATAACAGAGTGAAAAATTTAAGGGGGTCTGAATATTTCCCGTACCCACTGTAGCTTCCTTCAACTCGTCCAGTACTCTGCGCATCCACATGTACCTTGAGGTGTTTCCACAAAAAAATAATCACACATGGACAAATCAGGGGACCGAGGGGCCAAGTTAGAGTCAGCAGACTTGGAAATGAGGTGGTCACCGAAAAGAGGGCGAAGAACGGCCATTGAAGCTCTGGCTGTGTGGGCTGTCACCCATTCTGCTGAAACCACACACGTCTGTAAGGCATGTCTTTGTCGCAATTCAGGCACAAAGAAGTTATCATATCAAGAGTGAAAAATTTAAGGGGGTCTGAATACTTTCCGTACCCACTGTTTTTACACACGCACACACACACTTATATATATATATACACACATATATATATATATATATATATATATATATATATACATATGTATATATATATATATATACATATGTATATATATATATATATATATATATATGTATACATATATATATATATATATATATATATATACATATATACATATATACAACTGTTGAGAGAATTGATGAGGACTTTGATCGATAAACAGACTCGACAACATTGATATTGGCAAAACCTTATCAATTTCCACCCCCTCGTCTGAATAGGTCAAAAAGGATTTGATAAAAAAATCTGTCATTTCTGTTTGTGTTCATTTACATCGTACACAGTAGCCTATCTTTGGGGATTACGGTATGGAATTCATGTGATAATATTGAGCAAGCCAAGGACAAAAACTGCTGGGCGTCATTTTCATTAAACTTGTTTGAGGGAATCTAGGTGGTGAGAGTGGGCCAAGGAAGTATGTATTTACTTTTTTCACTAGCTTTTGCAGAATGTATATAAGTCCATCCATCCATCCATTTTCTGAGCCGCTTCTCCTCACTAGGGTCGCGGGCGTGCTGGAGCCTATCCCAGCTGTCATCGGGCAGGAGGCAGGGTACACCCTGAACTGGTTGCCAGCCAACCGCAGGGCACATAGAAACAAACAACCATTCGCACTCACAGTCATGCCTACGGGCAATTTAGAGTCTCCAATTAATGCATGTTTTTGGGATGTGGGAGGAAACTGGAGTGCCCGGAGAAAACCCACGCAGGCACGGGGAGAACATGCAAACTCCACACAGGCGGGGACGGGGATTGAACCCGGGTCCTCAGAACTGTGAGGCTGACGCTCTAACCAGTCGGCCACCGTGCCGCCTATATATGTCTTGCTGCTAATATCATTAAAACACAATTAATTAATGTAATACTGTATTCCATTTCTTCTTGTCGTCATGCTTTTATAGCCCAATCAGACTGACCTAGCCGACAAACAGTGCACCCCTCTGGCTCATGTCCCAGACTGCTGGAGGCCTAATTGTGACTGACAGTTAACGAATAGACAAAATCCCCAAAGTATTGACATCGGCAGCTTGTTCCCATGAAAGGCGTCGACCACAGACAACCGACTTGGCCTGTGACCCTGAATAAACAGCAATCCCAGCAATACAACAACCTCCCAACTCCCTCCATTTGTTTGACACCCAAACAACCACAAAGACAATGTCCAATGTCATCAGTGAATTAATCAATAGCTCAATAGTGACCGTCTATTCACAGTTTGTGGTGGCAAACTGGGTTACATGTTGTGCTTGCTCTCACTGGTTGTCAGTGTTGGAAGGGAAAAGTAATAGATTGAATTTATATATATATATATATATATATATATATATATATATATATATATAGGTTAGTTGAACGTCATGGGGGGGGGGGGAATCTGTTTGACATACATTTTTATCTTTTTTTCATACATTGTTAATTTTATCGCGACCTTGTCTACATTGATTTCTGTTATGAATGTGAAAATGAAAAATAGTAAATGTAGTTCTTCTTGTAAACGTAGATAAAATCTGAGTCAAAGTCACAAAACGCATAATTTTATTCCCCGTGTTGGCAGTAGAAGTCCATAACGTAATAACAGCCCATCACGTACTTAATCTACCCTTTTTAAAATGAAATGGGCCCATAACGTAATAACTGGCCAATAACATTGCATTTTTTTGTGCAATAATGCTTCGAAATGGTTTGCTTTTTTCCCATAGACAGCTCTCTGGTCTTCATGTTTGCTGAACAGCAAATTAAGTTTTCACAGGTGAAACCCAAAGCCAAAAACAAGCATCGAATGTTTAAGCAATCAATCTCAAGGGAAAAACCCGAGCAACTAGAAACACCCATAAGTCACATGTTCCAATACGTTTGCTCATTAAAAAGTGAGTGGCTTTGCTGTTCTGAACTTTTGTCTCATATTCATCTTTTGATCTGGAACCCAAATGTTTTCAGTATACAACAAAAACAAAGGAATGGACCTTGCTTTGGGGAGCTGGTTGGCCTAGGTAGGGGTAACGGTTGCGGGTCATAATTACCCCATAACTGTCACCCTCATCCCCTCCAGTCTCCCCAATTTTAATGTACAAACCTCCACCACACGTGACCGCGGTACAGGGACAGTGGTTCCCAGTTGGGGACCTGGTAACCATAGTAATAGTGTGGGTGGTGGGTATTCACATTTCTCTTGGCTTGACTCCTGGGGCCTGCGCCCCCTGCGTCGGGCCCTGTTGTTGGTTGGGGCCTCCATGCTTTCCGGGTGTGGCAGGGGTTGTGTCGGTGGTGGGGTGCGCTGGGTGAGGTTGGAATTGGGCGTGGGGGTTGGTGGTCCGGCCCCCTTGCCCCCTCCCTTGGGGGCTGGTCAGGGTGCTTTGGTTCAGCTGGGGGACCGCCCTGGGTCCTTGGGATTGAATGGTGTCCCCCTGGCTGCTTCCCCCATGGGATCGGTGTGCTGGCTCGCGCCCCCCACCCCCCCTTGTGTGTGTAGGGGGCTGGGCCCGCCCTTCCTCAGTGTGCTGGTACAGCAACTCAGTACACCAGTTGACTAACATGCATGTGATTTGGTGTTTATTCACTAATAAGTTCCATATACATGCTATAGGCTTGAATTGCTCATGCTGAGACAACTAACAATAACACAGGTCGTATTAAAATAGGGTTAGTCTGTCCTCTCTCATCTTGTCCTATTGGTTAGCTGTTGCATGTCCTCACCAGTTGTCCCCTCCACCGTCCACATATAAGAACGCGATTTGACTGTTGTAATGTTACTTGTAGTCAATTATCGATACGCTCTAACTCCCGTTCTGCTGTGGTTCACACCCCTATTCCCATTGTCCGCTCTGTCCCTCTTTCTGTCCCCTAAAACTCTTTTCTGTCCAGCTGCATTTTCTATAAACGTCAGAATAATTAACTAAAATAATAAATTAATTAAACAGAGGTAGTATTTCAAACTCCCCTGTTACACAACTAAACTGTTCCAGCACAAAAGGCATACAGAGCCACCATTCCGCATGGCCATGCAGCTGAACAGGACAGGTTAAAATAAGTGAGTAAAATGAGTAAATAAATAAGAAAGAAAGAAGAGCAAAAAGAAAGCCAGCACAATAGGAAACCATTTTTAACTATATATTTGCTTCCTTAATTCTAATTATTCTTTACTGGTGCAGTTTTATTTGCTTTGAAGTGAATATATTTTAAAGGAAATTTAAGTCCACTCCAGTATGTTTTTCATTTGTGTGTGTGTGCTGTTGGTGTTGGTGGGGTGGGGTGGGGGAAGGGTGCCAAAGGGAGGGGGGTCTATATCCATCCATCCATTTTCTGTACCGCTTCTCCTCTCTAGGGTTGCGGGCGTGCTGGAGCCTATTCCAGCTATCTTTGGGCGAGAGGTACACCCTGAACTGGTCACCAGCCAATCGCAGAGGGGGGTCTCACAAAACTAAATATCAGATATAATTAATATTACTAATAAAAAGAATAATAATAAGAAGAAGAAGAAGAAGAAATAATCTCTTTATTTGCGAAGTTGGTCTGCTGAGGAAGTGCTCCCCTCTTACCTGAATTAGCATATCGAGGTGTCTGTGATTCCCACAAGTAACATAAACAGCACAGAACAAAAAAGTGCACTGAATGTAATGCATGTAGACTACTTCATGCATTAGTATGACTTTCAGCCTGCTGTGTGACATTTTTATTCGAGAGGCTAAGAAATAACGCACTACCTGGTAAGATTCAGAAACAAAGATTACATGTAATCTAATTTGATTTTATAACAGCTAATAATATAATTACTATTATTTATTTCATCGTTATTAAAACTTCGCTTAAATTCAAACCTTTCCTCTTCATTATCATTTGCCACTTCTTTTTTTTCTGCTGGCAGTGGTTTCATATCATCACGACCAAATGCTGAGTGCAAAGCTGATGTAGTTCATTAATTGTAGCAAATTGAGCCTACATGTTCAACCATTTGAGTGAGAAACTCATGACTGGTGAGCACAGTGTGAAAACATGGTGTTATCTCAAGCATAATTGCCCGTTGTCATCAGGGCACAATTAGGACACCAGCTGCTATATAAGGAAATAACATCACATAAATGCCAACAACAGCAGTTTTTGTCCAACAGCTTACTAGTAGGGTTACCAATTTGCTGGTGACTGATACAATTTTCCTTATTGTAAACATTTAAAAGTGGTCATTGATATTGCTCATTATTTGGCAAGTGTGTGTCTCATATTGTATATGGTACAATGTATGTTTTTAATCGTAATTTCCATCTCCTTGTGTTGCATGAATCAGAATCAGAATCATCTTTATTTGCCAAGTATGTCCAAAAAACACACAAGGAATTTGTCTCCGGTAATTGGAGCCACTCTAGTACGACAACAGACAGTCAATTGACAGAGAACACTTTTGAGACATAAAGACATTAACAAAAAAAAACAGTCACTGAGCAGTAAAGGGTTGCTAGTTATCTGGTAATGCCGGTACATTATTTATTTATTTTTTGACAATTGAGTCCTCTAGCACTTAGAGCAGTTTGAATGACTAATATTGCAATAGTCCGGTGCAATGACCATTGTGCAAAGGGTGCCGAGACTTCAAGGAGGGTATGCGGTTTAAAGTGACAAGTAGCGCGATAATCTGGGACAATGTTGATTGTGCAAATGTTGCAGATACTCCTCAATCAGTGAGCAAATGGAGCAGATGCTACTCTGGCATGAGTGGCCATTATTGGTCAACAACAGATATGCAAATATTGCAGTGTGGTGAAACTACTACAGTGAGTGCACGAGTAATGTATAATCGGCCCCACAGAAATGTGACGATGAACTCAAGTCAAAAAATTGTCAGCATGTTGTAATGGAATTGTAGGTTAGGTTTTTAAGAAGTTGATTGCAAGAGGGAAGAAGCTGTTGGAATGTTTGCTTGTTCTAGTTTGCATTGATCGGTAGCGCCTACCTGAGGGAAGGAGCTGGAAGAGATGGTGACCGGGATGTGGAGGGTCCGAGAGGATTTTGCACGCTATTGTCTTAGTTCTGGCAGCGTGCAAGTCCTCAAGAATGGGTAGACGGGTACAGACAATCCTTTCAGCAGTTTTGATTGTCCGTTGCAGTCGGAGTTTGTCCTTTTTTTGTAGCAGCTCCAAACCAGACTGTGATTGAAGAACACAGGACTGATTCGATTACCGCTGTGTAGAAGTGCCTCAGCAGCTCCTGTGGCAGGCCGTGCTTTCTCAGAAGCCGCAGGAAGTACATCCTCTGTTGGGCCTTTTTGAAGACGGAGTTGATGTTGGTCGCCCACTTCAGGTCCTGAGAGACTGTAATTCCCAGGAACTTGAAGGTCTCGACGGTTGACACAAGGCAGCTGGACAACCTGAGAGGCAGCTGTGGCGAAGGATGCCTCCAAAAGTCCACGATCATCTCTATAGTCTTGAGCATGTTCAGCTCCAGGTTGTGTCGGCCGCACCACAGCTCCAGCCGCTAAATCCACTGGCAGATGGCAGGTGAGACGCTGAGCTGGAGAAGCTTGGATGAAAGGAGTTCAGGAATGATGGTGTTGAACGCTGAGCTGAAGTCCATGAACAGCATCCTCACGTAGGTCCCTGCACTGTCGAGGTGTTCTAGGATGTAGTGCAGTCCCATGTTGACTGCATCATCCGCAGACCTGTTCGCTTGGTAGGCAAACTGCAGGGGGTCCAGCAGGGGACCTGTGACGCTCTTGAGGTGGTCCAGCACGAGACGTTCAAAGGACTTCATAATCACAGATGGCAAGCCGACAGGCCTGTAGTCATTTAGACCCGAGATTGCAGGTTTCTTGGGGACTGGAATGATGGTGGAGCGTTTGAAACAGGATGGTACTTCGCACAGTTCCAGAGATCTATTGAAGATCTGAGTGAAGACTGGCGCAAGCTGGCCCATTCAGACTTTGAGGTAGGATGGGGACACATGGTCTGGGCCTGCCGCTTTGTTAATCTTTCGTTGTTTGAAGATGCGTCTCACATCCTGTTCATGAATGGTTAACGCAGAAGTCAGAGGTGTGATTGTGTTCGGTGGTGCGGCCGGGTGGGTGTAGGGTGTGAAAGTGTCCTTTCAATCAGCAGTAGAAGGTATCCAAGTCGTTGGCTAGTGTGCTATTGTTGTCATCTTGGGGGGGATCGTCACTTGTAATTTGTCAGCAATTGGAATGCATGACAGACTGATTTAGAGTTGTTAGCGCTTAACTGATTTTCCAACTTTGCTGCATAGTTCCTCTTTGCAATGTTAATTTCTTTAGTCAGCAGGTTTTTAGCTCGATTATACAGGGCCCTGTCCCTGCTCTGATATGCGACCTCCTTAGCTTGGCAAAGCTGCTTCAGTTTAGCAGTGAACCACGGCTTGTTGTTGTTGAAAGTGCGAAATGACTTTGTTGGTACAGAAACCTCTTCACAGAAACTGATATAGGATGTGACAGTGTCCGTATTTTCATCCAGGCTGCCAGCTGAATTTTCAAAGACACTCCAGTTTGCGCAGTGTAAACAGCTTTGAAGTTCCATCTTTTCTTCGTTGGTCCACTTTGTCACTGTTTTCACTGTAGGCTTCGCACATTTAAGTTCTTTTCTGTACGTCGGTATTTAGTGAATTAAGCAGTGATCAGACAAGCCCAGGGCGGCACGAGGTATAGCACGGTATGCATTTTTTAGCGTACTATAGCAGTGGTCTAAAATGTTATTTTCCCTGGTAGGACAGTCGATGAGCTGCTTGTATTTAGGGAGTTCGTGGTTGAGTTTAGCTTTGTTAAAGTCCCCGAGAATAATGAGGGGTAAGTACGGGTGGGTTTTTTTTTCAATTTCGTTGACTTGTTCGGCAAGCGTTAGCAGTGCGGCGTTCGTGTTAGCTTGAGGCGGAATGTACGCGCCAGCCAGAATGAATGATGCGAACTCACGCGGCGAGTAAAATGGCTTACAGTTCAAAAACAGCGACTCCAAATGCGGATTGCAGTGTGTGCTGAGCTCCGTGACGTCCGTACACCATTTTTCGTTGCTATAGAAGTGTTGCATGAATCTGAATCTGATACATGCTACTTTGGAACATAAATGAGTGTGCTCCATAAATTCTGCCAAGCAACAAGTGGCCTTGTACACGTACGACCAGGAAAAATAATCATTAGCCCCTTTTACAATGCAGAAAATTGTGTGTTGACAGCAGGGGTGAAGGTCATACTTGTAGATAAAAGTACAAATTCACTAAAAGATGATTCAGATCATTAACAAAAATAACACAAAGACCATCCTGAAATCCCCCCCCCCCCCCCCACCAAATAAAAAGAAACAAACAAAATGTACAAAGACAAGAAGACTCAACTGTTCTGAGACAGTTTTATTGACTGCTGAGATGAAGGTTAACCTTTACCAAAATGCTGGAAAGGCTTAGATCTTTTACAAAGAAAGCATCTCATGATGCCAATCCATCCATTTTGACTCATTAATATGCTTTGATGAAATAAAACAATACTGCTGCAGAAAAATTCATTTAGAAATCTACAAATCATTTAGTCTTCCAATTAAAAGAAATTCATCGGAAGATCCTTAATCATGCAGCAAGACACCCAAAACACACTGCCAAACAAATGAGCTTCATCAAGGGAAAGAAGTGCACGGTTTTAAAACAACTCATTCACTTGAATCTATTTTAGTCTTTCTGCTTAAATACTTTTAACTAAAAATTTGGAATTTTATTAGAAATGTCATTACTTGTAAATTGCCTAGACGCAGTGTTGGGAAGATTACTTTAGAAATGTAGTTGGTTACAATTAGAAGTTACCCTGTTGAAAATGTGTCAGTAGTGTAACTATTTCAATTAAACTAATTACGGTTGATTATATTCCGATTACTTAATATTGAATGAATGCATAAAAAGACCTTTGGATGTTTCCTCTAAAATAGTATATTAAAACCATAGATCATTATTTTGGAATTAACGACGTTGTTGTTCTTTACACAAACAATAACCTGGTAAAAACACATGTTGAAATGTAAATTATATTATGTTTACAGTATGTGGAATTCCATATTGATACCATATTGACCTAATGTCAAATCTGCATAATTTAGACAATAGCGCTTCATATGATAACCCAGATGAGTAAACGCTCCATAAGAAAGTCCAAAATTATGAATATAAAACTTCAAAAGTCAATGTTCTTTTACAGTACGTGTTTGAACGTGTACTTTAGTCTAACTTAGTGTTGCACCAAGTATCGATACCAGTACCGTAGCGAGGTAGCACAGTACCTGTTTTTTTTGTTTTGTTTTTTAAATACCAGTAGTTTATTTATTTATTTATGCATTTATTTAAATAATAATAATTCAATTCATGTTCATGGTGTGGGACGTGTCCCGTTCACCGGGCTGCTCTCGGGTGGAACCCTGGGCCTGATCCCGCCCCTCGATCGATTGGATGGGGTCCTCAGCCGCCGCGGTGCGGCCACAGCAATTACAGGACACTTCTGTCAGTCTTTGTGCATGTAAAACGGTGTCAATTCACTTGCATGTATCTGCATGCAGACACCCCGAGGACTCTTTCACTGGTGTGGCGTCACGCCCTTACTGCGACAAATAACTCATAAATATGCAAATCACTTGTGTATCCCCTCACTTATCCTCTCGTCCTGTAGACTTTTATAATTTACATAATTAATGCCACCACACTTCAGTTGTAAAGCCGGGTTCATGACCTTTGTCCTGCATGCTTCTTCTTCTGTCCTTGTCCTGTTCTATCTTGTCCTGTCCTTCCCTAATAGGGTGGAGCACTACAGCCCCATGCAACACTCATATTTAATGTTTCATTGTTGTAGATAATGTAATGATTTACTTCTCTCATCCTGTTTACAATTAGTGCTTTGTCTTTTGTCTTTGTTTCTCTCTCCCCTCTAGAAACTTTGTTCTGTTCGACTCTGATTCTCAATAAACTTCAATTATAATACCACAGTGGAAGCTAAAAACCTCCACTGTGACACAGTAAAACTGTTCTGGCATAAAAGGGATACATATTTTCCATTCTGCTTGACCTAACAGCCGAACAGGACAAAATAAATAAATAAATACATAAAAATCAAGTAAATAATAATAATTACGCGACAGCACTCAATTAATACGGTGTCTTAAAGGCCAGTACCCAAAAAGCCGACAGTTAGCCAATGACTTCCCAAATTTGAATGTCTGTTTGATATTTTACGAACTTTGAATGTATGCATCGAATCAGTCCTGTGTTGTTCTTCTAAAAATGTGTTCACTATAGCCATTTGCATCCTTGTTGCAAAGTCTACCACCATCTGTCCCTCCAAGTTCCTTTCCTGAATGCCGTTCTTACCCATCACTTCTTCATCACCCCGATTACCTTCACCAACATGTCCATTACAATCTGCACTAATTACGACTCTCTCTCTCTGTCTGGGATGCTCAGAACTACATCATTTAGCTCCTTCCAGAATTTCTCTTTCACCTCTAGGTCACATCCTACCTGTGGGGCATAGCCACTAATCACATTACACATAACACCCTCAATTTCAAGTTTCAGCCTCATCACTCGATCTGATACTCTTTTCACCTCCAAGACATTCTTAGCCAACTCTTCTTTTAAAATAACCCCGACTCCATTTCTCTTCCCATCTACACCATGGTCAAATAATTTAAACCCTGCCCCTAAACCTCTAGCCTTACTGCCTTTCCATCTGGTCTCCTGGACACACAATATATCAACCTTTCTCCTAATCATCATGTCAACCAACTCCCGAGATTTTCCTGTCATAGTCCCAACATTCAAAGTCCCCACATTCAGTTCTGTGCTCTGTGCTTTCCTCTTCTCTTTCTGCCGAAGAACCCGCTTTCCACCTCTTCTTCTTCTTTGACTTCGACCCACAGTAGCTGAATTTCCAACGGCGCCCACAGGTTGACGTGCTGGTGGCGGACGTTGTTAACCCGGGCCACGACCGATCCGGTATGGAATTATTTGGATGATCGCTCATATTTGTTTGGCAAGGTTTTAAGCCGGATGCCCTTCCCGACGCAACCCTCTGCATTTATCCGAGCTTGGGACCGGCCTACAGTTTGCACTGACTTGTGCCCCCAATAGGGCTTCATTTTTTGTCCTGTTTTGTGTGTGCTTAAGTTTAATAGAAAAACCGCTGAAGTCGAGGACTCATATTTATTTCCTGTAGCAACCTTCAGATTATGAGACATATAGGTTTTTCATCACTTTTCCTAAAATTTGACGAATATAAAAAGAGACGTGGTGCCACTGTACGAGACAAAGAGTTGATTCTAAAGTTAAACGTAAATCGAACTAAACCGGAAGTAACGCAGGCATTAACTTTCGGCTTATTCTTTGTCCCAAATGAATTACGTTTTTATCCAAAACCAATATCAGAGACCACGCCAAGAAGAATAAAAAGGAAAACTACTTATTATCCATGGGGAGAAAAAGGTCCACTTTTTGAGTGTCGTGGCTCTGCACTCAAAGAAAAACAGCACTGCACTGTGTGTGTGCACATATATTGTTTACAATTGGAGAAATCAAATGCAGTCAAACACAAGAATACTACACACTAAAAGCTTGAATCAAAAGCTTGAAATACACAGTTTTAAGTATGAGTAAAGTACATATAAATATAGAAATAATATAGTCATGGATAAAATCTTAGACCCCTTTTTGTTACTTCAATTTGTTGCCCATTTTTAATGCCAGGTGCAACTAAGGGTACCTTTGTTTGGACAAATACTGTATAATGATGACAATGAAAATAGCTCATAAGGGTTGAAGATAAGAGCTGATATCTCACTCTTGCCATTTTGCATGGTTTTCTTCATAATCACCAAAATTATATTTAATAATACAGTTCAGCTTTTTTGTATCCAAGGTATTATAATGAACAAGAAATTGAAGAAACAAGGATCTAATTATTTTGTCATTGACTGTATATATCATACATACACTGCATATGAATGTATCATTGTATATACATACAAACACACACACATTCGTCATGTAATATATATGATAATGCAGGCGTTGATTACGTTATTTAAAACAATGACTGATGTTAAGAATAGGCTAATTTCCTTATTACATACTTTTTTAAGGTTATCATAAAGTTTTGAATAAAATCTAAAGATATTTGAAGTTGTTTTGTCAGTTTCTATTCCACTGCTTTTACTGATGTCTTTTATTTTTTCTGCGGTATCGTTTCAGTACTGGTATCGAGGTACTTTATGCATGTTTAGTGCAGCTCATTCAGAATGCTGCAGCTCGGGTTCTGATCAGAACAAAGAGGTCAGAACATATTACTTCAATTCTAAAGTCTCCACACTGGCTCCCAGTCAGTTTTAGAATAGTTGTTAAAGTTCTGCTACTGGTCTATAAATCACTAAATGGTGTAGTTCCTGAATACATGAAAGAAATGCTAATAGAATACAAACCCAGTTGGGTTCTGAGATCTACAGACTCAGGTCAAATAGTGGAGCACAGAGTCCAAAGCAAACGTGGTGAAGCAGCATGCCGAGTTACTCATTTGAACATCTGATGTCATGACATATATAAAAATGTGACGCCCGCAATGCTGAATATGGAAAGAGCTCCTCAGGGTGAAGTTCAAGTTATGAGAATTACTTGGTTTAGTTCCATTATTTTAGCTGTATACACAAAGCATGCTTTACATTTTATTTTGTTTTAACGAACAAGGTGCAAATATAGCTGGAAAGAAGGGAGTACTGTTATCGCTCAGCAAGGCATCTGTAAGACACCATATCAATTTTGTGTGTAAAACCACACAAATTTACCCCAATCCTGCACAAATCTGTATAATGGTATTTTAAATTTCACGTGTCAGTTATTTCTTTTGAAATTTTTTTTGATGATCCAACTGAGAAATAGATTAGTCAAGCACTCAATAACAATGCATTTGGTTTGTGTGTTGTGGCCATTTAATGGATTATACATTTAAATGAATGGTGGGGCTGCCTTCTTTTGTCACATGTGGACGTTGAATAACAAAATCACAGCTTCATACCCATATCAAAAACATGTTTTATAGCTTTGTCACACAAGCTACCTGACATACTGTATTTCTGTGGAGCTAATTGGCAATTTATTACCATAGCAACCATCATTACAGTATAATTTCAACACAATTAATAGCTTTTATAGCAGTCGTTTATCTGGGATGTTGGGTGCTTGATGGTGTCTGCTCAGCACGCAGCATTTTCTCATTAGATTATTTCAAATTGCGAAAAAAACATATGAGAAGGCTCATTTACTTAAATGTTATGGTTGTATTTATGTATGCAAGGCTTTTATACTGCCGCAGAGTATCTCTCCATGTCTGTGTTCTGTTTTTGCCCATCCCAGTGCAGTTGTTAACTGGCTTGTAGAAAAAAAAACTAAGAGGGCAAATGAAAAGTGTTGCCATGATTAAAACAACTATTAACACCTGCACGTTGTTAATAAATGCTCATTTGTCATCAAAAGTGATTCTGTGATAGAACATCAGATGTCCAATACATACAGCAGAAACTTGATTCTGCATGGACAGACATGTTCATTGGGAAAACCAAACAAATAAAACTAATATAACTTGAATTAAATTTTTTTTTTTTTTTTTTTTTTTTTTTGGGGGGGGGGGGGGGGGGGGGTATTTGTTGTTTTTACAAACGTGCGCTTTTGAACTGTTTGAAATTACTTACAGCCATCATTATGATCATCATCAAACTAGGACTTTTGGGGGGGGAATACAGTTCGGAGTGAAAAGTGTACAATTATCTACAGTTTAGAAAACAGCAGATATCTTAGCTCCATGGTGCTAATTAGAATTGCACGCATTGGCTTTTTTATTGTTTAACTTGGGCTCAAGGAAATGGCTTTAATAAAATTACAGTAGATCAGCGATATACAGTGTGTGATATAGAGTGTATGACAAAATACCTTAAAATTGAGTTGTGTCGTTGCAGTGATAATTGTTGAACGTATACAATGGCCCTGTTAGAGAGAAGCAGAAGAAGAAGTAGCGTTTTAGGGAAAACTACAAAAAATTAAAAAACACAGAAATGGAAAACGTCAACCATAGACATTATTGGAGTACATTAAAAGACATCCATCCATCCATTTTCTGCACCGCTTATCCTCACTAGGGTCGCTGGAGTCTATCTCAGCTATCCTCGGGCGAGAGGCAGGGTACATCCTGAACTGGTCGCAGCTCATTTTATTCTCATGAAGAGCTATAAACGCTCTGCTTTGCTGGGCAGTACAGGGGATAAATGCAGCATGCCGAACAGTCACTGAGACCATAACAGTGCAGTGCGTAGCAGTCTGATTGCAGATGTCTTTTTACCGCACAAATAGAGGATAATGTGTGTGAGTCACATTATAAAGTACATTTGTCTATTTGCTGATATGCTATAGCCTGGAAGGGTGCCCATTTTTGAGGTTACCAGCAATAGTGATGCTTTATTCACTTAGTTAGCCTGCTGACTTCGACTTAAGACGTTGCGAGTAGGTGGGGAGAATACTTGGAAGACCTCCTCAATTCCACAGACACGCCTTCCCATGAGGAAGCAGAATCTGGGATCTCTGAGGCGCACTCTCCTATCTCTGGGGTTGAGGTCACCGAAGTCAAACCTTTTCCTTTATATGAGAGATAAGAGCAATCTAATTTGTTTTTTGTGTGAACGTGAATTCATGCGACAATGAACCACACCAGGGGGGAAACTGACATTTTACAAATCCATCAATTGACTTCTTCTTTTCCTTTCGGCTTGTCCCGTTAGGGGTCGCCACAGCGCGTCATCCTTTTCCATGTAAGCCTATCTCCTGCATCCTCCTCTCGAACACCAACTGCCATCATGTCTTCCCTCACGACATCCATCAACCTTCTCTTTGGTCTTCCTCGAGCTCTCTTGCCTGGCAGCTCCATCCTCCTCATCCTTCTACCAATATACTCACCATCTCTCCTCTTGGATGTGTCCAGACCATCGAAGTCTGCTCTCTCTAACTTTGTCTCCAAAACATTGAACCTCGGCTGTCCCTCTGATGAGCTCAGTTCTAATTTTATCCAACCTGGTCACTCCGAGAGCGAACCTCAACATTTTCATTTTCGCCACCTCCAGCTCTGCTTCCTGTTGTCTCTTCAGTGCCACTGTCTCTCATCCGTACATCATGGCTAGCCTCACCACTGTTTTATAAACTTTGCTCTTCATCCTAGCAGAGACTCTTCTGTCACATAACACATCTGACACCTTCCTTCACACGTTCCAACCTGCTCGGACTCGTTTCTTCACTTCCTTCCCACACTCACCATTGCTCTGGACTCTTGACCCCAAGTATTTCAAGTCCTCCACCCTTGCTATCTCTTCTCCCTGTAGCCTCACTCTTCCCCCACCACCCCTCTCATTCATGCACATATATTCTGTCTTACTTCGGCTAATCTTCATGCCTCTCCTTTCCAGTGCATGTCTACACCTTTCTAACTGTTCCTCCATCTGCTCCCTGCTTTCGCTGCAGATCATGTCATCTGCAAACATCATGGTCAACGGGGATTCCAGTCTAACCTCATCTGTCAGCCTATCCATCACCACTGCAAACAGCAAGGGGCTCAGGGCTGATCCCTGATGCAGTCCCACCTCCACCCTAAACTCCTTTGTCACACCTACAGCACACCTCACCACTGTTCTGCTGCACTCATACAAGTCCTTTACTATTCTAACATACTTCTCTGCAACTCCAGACATCCGCAGACGGTACCACAGTTCCTCTCTGGGTACTCTGTTACAGGATTTGTCCAGATCTACAAAGACACAATGTAGCTCCCTCTGACCTCTGTACTTCTCCATTAACACCTTCAATGCAAATAATGCATCTGTGGTACTCTTTCTAGGCATGAAACCATACTGTTGCTCGCAAATACTCACTTCTGTCCCGAGTCTAGCCTCCACTACTCTTTCCCATAACTTCACTGTGTGGCTCATCAACTTTATTCCTCTGTAGTTCCCACAGCTCTGCACATCACCCTTCTTCTTAAAAATGGGCACCAGCACACTTTTCCTCCATTCCACAGCCACCTCTCCCAGATGCTTCCAGACCTCCACAGGAATGTCATCCGGACCAACTGCCTTTCCATTTTTCATCATCTTTAGTGCCTAACTTCCTCCTTACTAATCATTGCTACTTCCTGGTCCACCACACTTGCCTCTTCTACTCTTCTTTTTCTCTGATTTTCCTCATTCATCAACTCGTCAAAATATTCTTTCTACCTGTCCAGCACACTCCCGGCACCAATCAACACATTTCCATCTCTATCCTTAATCACCCTAACCTGCTGCACATCCTTCCCATTTCTATCTCTCTGTCTGGGCAACCTGTATAGATCCTTTTCTCCTTCTTTAGTGTCCAACCTGCCATACATGTCATCCTATGCCTCTTGTTTGGCCTTTGCCACCTCTACCTTTGCCCTGTGTCGCATCTCAATGTATTCTCAATGTATACTCAATGTATTCCTTTCGCCTCTCCTCGGTCCTCTCAGTGTCCAACTTCTTCTTAGCTAACCTTTTTCCTTGTATGATTTTCCTGTACTGTGTGGTTCCACCACCAAGCCCCCTTCTCCCCTTTCCAACCAGAAGATACACCAAGTACTCTCCTGCCTGTCTCTCTGATCACCTTGGCTGTAGTGGTCCACTCTCCCCTACCACTACCTTACGGTCAGTAACCTCCTTCAGATTACGTCATCTGCACAAGATGTAATCCACCTGCGTGTTTCTACCTTCTCTCTGGTCACCCTATGTTCCTGCCTCTTCTGGAAGACAGTGTTCACTGCAGCCATTTCCATCCTTTTTGCAGTCTACGACTAACTGTCCCTCCATGTTCCGTTCCTGGATGCCAAATTTACCCATCACTTCTTCATCACCCCTGTTTCCTTCACCAACATGTCCATTAAAATCTGCACCAATCACGACTCTCTCTCTGTCTGGGATGCTCAGAACTACTTCGTATAGCTTCTTCAGCCTGATTCCAGAATTCTCTCTTTCACCTCTAGGCCACATCCTACCTGTGGGGCATAGCCACTCATCACATTGTACAAACAACTTAAATTTCAAGTTTCAGCCTCGCCACTCGATTTGGTACTCTTTTCACCTCCAAGACATTCTTAGCTAACTCTTCCTTGAAAATAACTCCTAATCCCCTACCCATCAATTGACTCAGACCTGAAAAAGAAAACTACAGAGGCAAACACACCCTTGGAATCTTCCTGAAGAGGGTCTGCTCCTTTAACATTCAAATCAATTGTGGCTCCATCCATCCATCCATCCATCCATTCACTTCCGCTTATACAAAGTCAGGTCGCAGGGGCAGTAGCTGATGTAGGGAAGCCCAGACTTTCCTCTCCCCAGAGGAAAGTCTGGCTTCCGGAGGGATCCTGAGGTGTTCCCAGCCCAGCCAAGAGACGTAGTCTCTCTCGCATGTCCTGGATCATTCCTGGGGCATGCTCCTGATGGGACGTGCCCAGAAAACCTCACCAGCGAGGCACCCGGAGGGCATCCTAACTCGATGCCCGAGCCACTTCATCTGGCTCTTCTCTATGCAGAAGAGCAGCGGCTCAACTCTGAGCTCCTCCTTGATGGCCAAGCTTCTCACCCTGTCTCTAAGGGAGAGCCCCAACAACATGCGGAGGAAACTCATTTCGGCCGCTTGTATCCGCAATCTTGTTCTTTCAGTCATGACCCACAGCTCATGAACATAGGTGCGGGTAGTAATGTAGCTCAACCGTTAAATTGAGAGCTTTGTCATTTGGCTCAGCTCCTTTTTCACCATGACAGACAGATATAGTGTTTGCATCACTGCAAACGCACCAATCCGCCTGTCAGTCTCCCATTCCATTCTTCCCTCACTCGTGAACAAGACCCTGAGATACTGGAACTCATCCAATTGGGGCAGGATCTCTTCCCCGTTTGAAGTCGCCAAACCGGACCCCCTCAACACCTCGGCTGCGCCTACAAATTCTGCCCATGAAGGTAATGAGCAGAATCGATTATAAAAGGCAGTGTTGGCAAAATGCAACCCTCTCTGGGAAAGTATTCGACTGACTGCCGCCAATGCGGACCAGACTCTGACAGGTCGTACAGTGACTGAACAGCGTGTATCAGGGGGGCAGGTTACCCATACTCCCAGAGTACCTTCCACAAGAATGTCAGAGGGATTCAAACGCCTTCTCCAAGTCCACAAAACACATGTAGACTGGTTGAGCGAACTCCCATACATCCTCGAGGGGACTGCTAAGGGGAGAGCTGGTCCACTGTTCCACGGCCAGGACAAAAGCCACACTGCTCCTCCTGAATCTGAGATTCGACTTCCTGATGGACCCTCCTCTCCAAAACCCCTGAATAGAACTTACTAGGGAAGCTGAGTAGTGTGATCCCCCTATAGTTGGAACACACCCCTTCTTAAAAAGGGGGACCACCACCCCAGTCTGCCAATCCAGAGGCAGAGGCGTGTCAAGCAGGACACAACACCAAGAGCCTTGAGGAACTCTGGGCAGATCTCATTCACCTCCGGGACCCTGCCACCGAGGAGCTTTTTAACACCCTGAGTGACTTCAAACCCAGAGATAGGGGAACCCGCCTCAGAGTTCCCTGACTCTGTTTCCTCCTGGGAAGCCACCAGGCGCTTGCCATCGAGCCCTCCAGGCCTGGCTCCAGAGGGGGGCCCCGGTGACCCGCATCCAGGCAAAGGAAAACGTGGTTCAATAATATTACTCGTCATAAGGGGTCTTTTAGCCATGCTTTTTCTGGTCCCTCATCTAGGACCTGTTTGCTATGAGTGACCCTGCCAGAGGCATAATCCCCTAGACAATTTAGCTCCTAGAATCATTGTGACACGCAAACCCCTCCACCGCGATAAGTTGATGGCTTCAGGAAGGGTCATGGCTCCATTCATCAAATAAATCCCTCGGAGATGTACTAATTCAGTCACTGCAGTCCAGTGGAGTCAGCCCAAAGCAAACACGACACTGCTACTCATTGATGACCTGCTTCTCAAACAACAAAGTAGAGCAGCACTGACAGAACGTCTATAGATTTTAAGCATGGGCAGTTCACACCCCAGCGCGGACTTCAACCAGACACTCAACATCATGTCAATAAGCACAGTTCAAGTTTTAAGAGCTCATGGAATGTGAACATTTTAATTCTTAATGTTGGCACTTTTTTCTGTAACGACAAAGCCAGTCAATTGTGTCATACAATTTTGTTGTTAATAGTTAAACATGTATTTATTATCAGAGGTGGGGAAAGTAGTTGTAGATAGACAGTAGTAAAAGAGACTGGTAAATGTTATTCTGATTCAACTCCTGTACTTACAGTGGTGTGAAAAAGTGTTTGCCCCCTTCGTGTTTTATTTTTTATTTTGTTTGTTTGCCACATTTAAATGTTACACAAGTAAACACAAAATGCAATTTTTTAATGGTTTTTATAATTTAAGGGAGAACAAAAATCCAAAGCTACATGTCCCTGTGTGAAAAAGTGATTGCATTGAATATAAATTGAAAAGGGTTTGCAAATCATTGTATTCTGTTTTCCTTCACATTTTACACAACATCCAAAATTCATTGGAATTGGGGAATTGTACTAGTCTATTTTTAAACCTCTTTCTAAACACAGCAAGCAAATCACACCTTTTCAATTCGGGTTTATAAATATTCCACAAATTAACACCTCGAGCAAAGACACACCTTTGCTTTCCATTTGTTCTTGCGCTGGATTTTTTTCAAGACCCTTGCACCTTTCAAATATTAACCACTTTGATTTCGAACAGCTTTTCAGTACTGTGGCAAAGTTTGTGTATTTGTATATTCGCTTTCAAATTCAACGAGGTCAGAGTATTTGATACATAGTGGATGAGTAGGTCCTAAATAATTTGATCGATTAATAATTCGCTGAGCTCTTTTTTTTTTTTTTTTTATCTTAAAAACAACAGGGTATGTATTGTTATTATTTATTTTTTGGTGTTACATTATAGCTCCACACAATAGGTTAGGCATGGCAGTAACAATGAACAAAATAATGTGTATGATTTCTTATTGAGGGCACCCTTTTTTTTGTAGAGGATACGTATGGTTTTTGACATTTTTCTTTTCACATTGTCTAGCATAGTTTCACATCAATTGTGTCTTCAGCCACGAAGGAAAAAGCAACGAGCCTATTTTGGCAAAGTAAGGAGAAGAAAGTACAGGCTTTGTTCCCAATATAGAGACTAAAAGTAAAAAGCTGTCAAGGAAAAAAATACTCAAGTAAAGTGAAGTGAAAAAGTGTTGCTGACTTGGGGGATAAATGTTATATATATAGGAGTATATGAATTACTTTCATCATGCAGCAGAGGAGAGGTAAAGGAAGCGGTCAGAGAAACAGTTTATGGGAGGATAGGAATAGATTGTCCAAGATTGAGTGCCCCAACAATGGGGTTAACTGAAAAGTCTACACAGAGGAATGTCTTACTGAGTAATTACAAAACCACCGAGATGACCCGGTTTTCTTGCCAACCCGTGTTAATAATCAGTGCTTATAATGAAGAACAACCCATAGGTCTTTCAGGTTAAAGTCTACAGCAACCTTCCTTCAAGGAATAGTCTTCAGTGAGGAGAGGTTGGGATTTGAGATGCTGTTACGCTACTGCCCTCCTGTGAAGGAATATATGCTTGCATTCACGGAGGGGATTGCGCAATACTGGGGTTTCAAGAGCACGAGAAATTGTTGGACAGCATGCTGTGCGTTTAAATAACAATCATAGAGAAAATACTTTGTCACCCTAAATTGTAAAACAAAGCGTGCTTAACCTTGTCCTTCAGTTCTCTTTCAAGTATTTGCCTCTGCCAGGTCAAATCTCCAGAGGAACAATTCAAAAACATACTGCAAACTAGACAATTGACCAAGTGTATTTTGTTTAAGCACATCATCCCTCATTTTGCTTTTTGTTGTTACCTTACAATTTAATTTGTTTTTTTGTCCACTGGTTCCATGTAATTGTAGTCTTTTTTAAACACACAAAATAAATTGACTCTGGAACAAATTGAAAATTAATTTATGAATAAATGTAAAGCAGAATTTCAATTTAAGTGTAATGTGTGTGTGTCAGAAGCGGAGGCTGCTCTATGACCACCCAGAACCATACCAAGCCCACGTGTGCAGTGTTTTAAATAAGTCAGTTAAAATAAAGCATTGTCATTAGTGTTTAGTCGGTTTATTTAAGCTGATGCATCAGTATTTGTTCCACTGTACAATATACAGTATGCAGCATTTTCCATATTGTTCTGGTACTATTAATATTCAGAATACTGTTAGTCACAAAAGCGAAAATTTGTTTGAAACAAGTGAAATGAATCAAGTTACTTTAGGTGATATTTTCAATGAGATGAGATTATATTTCTGGGGGGGGGGGTCTAAATGTCTCATTCCTAGACAGTTCGCATTTAAAATAAGATTACTATAAAAACCATTTTTGGTGATAAATTTTACTTGTTTCAGGGAAGTTTTTACTTAAGATAGAAAACCTGTGGTGTTTATTTTATTTTTGTTTTTTTTTCAGCACTGAGGATAAACAGTTTTTTTTTTTTTTTTCCCCAAGTCGACCTACTGTTGTTAGATTAAAATCAAAATTGACAGTGGTAAATGCATGTTTGTGGCTGCCTGAGGTGTTAGTAACTTCAAATTGCAGAAATGGAAATGAAAGCAACGTTGTCAGAAACTAAAGATTCCAAGCCAGTGAAAGTACAGGTACACTATAAAGCCTGACCTTCACTTGGAGACTTCTGTGTGCTCCGAGCTTCTCCAGTTCAGTGGATTCACAGCTTCCTGATGGACAGGACACAGCAGGTGAGGCTGGGGGACACCACCTCATCGACATGCACCATCAGCACCGGGGCGCCCCAAGGTCTGTGTGGAGGCGAGTCAGACTATATCTAGTCGGAACTTCTCGACCTCACACACCAGCTCGGGCTCCTTCCCTGCCAGAGAGGTGACATTCCACGTCACTAGAGCCAGCTTCTGTAGCCGGGGATCGGATCGCCAAGGTCCCCGCCTTCGGCCACCGCCCAGCTCACACTGCACCCGACCCCTATGGCCCCTCCCACAGGTGGTGAGCCCATGGGAAGGGGGACCCACGTTACCCTTTCGGGCTGTGCCCGGCCGGGTCCCATGGGTGCAGGCCCGGCCACCAGGCGCTCGCCTTCGAGCCCCACCACCAGGCCTGGCTCCAGTGGGGGGCCCCGGTGACCCGCGTCCGGGAAAGGGAAAACGAAGTCCATTGTTTGTCGTCATCATTAGGGGTCTTTGAGCCGTGCTTTGTCTGGTCCCTCACCTAGGACCCGTTTGTCATGGGTGACCCTGCCAGGGGCATAAAGCCCCAGACAACTTAGCTCCTAGGATCACTGGGACACACAAACCCCTCCACCACGACAAGGTGACGGCTCAAGGAGGGGAGAGACATAATACATAGGTTATATATAAAAAATAATAATATTAATTTAAAAAACAAGAGACCGTCTTTTATTTAAACATGAGAAATCACAGCTTCATTATACAAACCCCAAAAGTTGTCCAATCAGTTGTTCTGATTCTGATTCTGAAAAAGAACAATTATCCCCTCCTGTGTTACACTGCTTAACCTGCATTACATTATTGTTGTGTAAACGGAGAAATGGGGCAATATTGTACAAACCCAATTCCAATGAAGTCAGGACGTTGTGTCAAACATAAATAAAAACAGAGTACAATGACTTGCAAATCATGTTCAACCTATATTTAATTGAATACACTACACAGACAATATATTTAATGTTCAAACTGACAAAACTTTCATGTTTTTAGCAAATAATCATTAACTTATAATTGTATGGCTGCAACACGTTCCAAAAAAGCTTTATTCTTATAACGTTCCATCTTCATTGGAATTGGGGTTGTTAAAGTACATTTGAGTACATCACATTATGTAAAAGTACATTGAGTACATCACATTTGTGACTCAGATGTCATGGTCTTGTATTTTGTCAAAGGTAATCTTGTCTCACCCCATGTTTCCATATCCCGCATGTTGACGAGTGGTCAGTATTTTGGTTTCCATGTTTCTTTGATTATAGATTTTTTACTATGTTAAGTTAGCATTTACAGTTGTCCATGTACCTTGTTTGTTTTGGAATTAAATCTCATTTGTGAGACTACGGCACTCCTGCCTTGCGTCCCTGCCTCCCTGCACTTGGGTCCCCCACTTCCTTGCCTCCAGTGCCTTCAAAAACCCCACGTGACATCAGAGACTCGGAAGCAAAATAAACATGTAGCCACTGACAGCAACACAATGCAATTTAGAGAAAAATACGGTTCATTCCAAGAAAAAAATCACAAGTTAAACCTTGGCTATTTTTTATTTGGCTAGTTTTTCTTTTCCTATCTTCTACCCAGAAATCAAACAAAGGGCCTGATTTATGAAAGATTTGCACACACAAAAACTGGTTCATATTTGATTGCTCAATCAGAATCAGAATCATCTTTATTTGCCAAGTATGTCCAAAACACACAAGGAATTTGTCTCCGGTAGTTGGAGCCGCTCTAGTACAACAGACAGTCAATTTACAGAACACTTTGGAGACAAAGACATTGACAAAAAACAATTGTGCAAAAAGATGCAGAGTCCTCTAGCACTTTGAGCAGTTCGAATGACTAATATTGCAATAGTCCGGTGCAATGACCATTGTGCAAAGGGCGCTGAGACTTCAAAGAGTGTATGCGGTTTAAAGTGACGAGTAGTGCGATCATCTGGGACAATGTTGGTTGTGCAAATGTTACAGATACTCCTCAATCAGTGTGCAAATGGAGCAGATGCTACTCTGGCATGAGTGGCCAGTGTATGCAAGTAGTGCAGCGTGGCGAGACAACTACAGTGAGTGCACGAGTAATACATAATTGGCCCCACAGAAATGTGCCAACCAACTCAAGTCAAAAAATTGCCAGCTTGCTGTAATGGAATTACAGGTTAGGTGTTTAAGAAGTTGATTGCAAGAGGGAAGAAGCTGTTGGAATGTCTACTAGTTCTAGTTTGCATTGATCGGTAGCGCCTACCTGAGGGAAGGAGCTGGAAGAGCCGGTGACCGGGGTGCGGAGGGTCCGAGAGGATTATGCACGCCCTTGTCTTAGTTCTGGCAGCGTGCAAGTCCTCAATGGTGGGTAGGGGGGTACCAACAATCCTTTCAGCAGTTTTGATTGTCCGTTGCAGTCGGAGTTTGTCATTTTTTGTAGCAGCACCAAACCAGACAGTGATGGAAGAACACAGGACTGATTCGATGACCGCTGTGTAGAACTGTCTCAGCAGCTCCGGTGGCAGGCCGTGCTTTCTCAGAAGCCGCAGGAAGTACATCCTCTGCTGGGTCTTTTTGAGGACGGAGTTGATGTTGGTCACCCACTTCAGGTCCTGAGAGATTGTAATTCCCAGGAACTTGAAGGTCTCGACGGTTGACACAAGGCAGCTGGACAACGTGAGGGGCAGCTGTGGCGAAGGATGCCTCCTGAAGTCCACGATCATCTCTACCGTCTTGAGCGTGTTCAGCTCCAGGTTGTCTCGGCCGCACCGCAGCTCCAGCCGCTTCGCTTCCTGTCGATATGCAGACTCGTCACCGTCCTTTATGAGGCCGATGACAGTGGTGTCATCTGCAAACTTCAGGAGTTTCACAGTCGGGTTCGCTGAGGTGCAGTCGTTCGTGTAGAGAGAGAAGAGCAGCGGAGAGGACACAACCTTGGGGCGCCCCAGTGCTGATGCTGCGTGTGGATGAGGTGGCCTCCCCCAGCCTGACCTGCTGTGTCCTGCCCGTCAGAAAGCTGTAAATCCACTGGCAGATGGCAGGTGAGACGCTGAGCTGGAGAAGCTTGGTTGAAAGGAGTTCAGGGATGATGTTGTTGAACGCTGAGCTGAAGTCCACGAACAGGATCCTCGCGTAGGTCCCTGCACTGTCGAGGTGTTTGAGGATGAAGTGCAGTCCCATGTTGACTGCATCATCCCCAGACATGTTCGCTTGGTAGGCAAACTGCAGGGGGTCCAGCAGGGGAGCTGTGACACTCTTGAGGTGGTCCAGCACAAGACGTTCAAAGGACTTCATGACCACAGATGTCAAAGCGACAGGCCTGTAGTCATTCTGACCCGAGATTGCAGGTTTCTTGGGGACTGGAATGATGGTGGAGCGTTTGAAACAGGATGGAACTTCGCGAACAGATGTGAGCGCTGTAACCAGGCGTACCTCGGATTGCATCTGCCAAACGTGCAACATTCTGTCCCACATCCCAAAAACATGTGTGGTAGGTTGAATGAAGACTCTAAATTACCCGTAGGTGTGAATGTGAGTGTGAACGGTTGGTTGTTTATATGTGCCCTGCGATTGGTTGGCGATCAGTTCAGGGTGTACGCTGCCTCTCGCCCGAAGATTGCTGGGATAGACTCCAGCCTGCCCACGAACTTGCTGAGGATAACGGCGTCTTTGTCCTCGCGTAGGTGGTGACCGCGCTGACGTCATTGCGGCTTTCCCGCGCGCAGTTTGCCTTTATAATCGAGCACAACCCACGTGCGCAGTTTTGAAAATGTACTGCAGTTCCCCTGCAAGTCGGGGGTGTCGCTATAGCTGATATTGGCTTGGACACCAGTGGGTGGAATTTCCTGTGCCATTTCCGGTAGCAGTTTATAACTTTCCTTTCCGTAATAAGGAACAAAGCAACAACAATGGCGACCGTGGAACAGTGTCTGCTCGAACAAATGGACCTAGATGACCAGATGATACGTTTAATTATGCTCCAAAATCGATCAAGAAGGCGACGGTATGTGGAACCAAGGGGAAGGCTGAGTAGGTCATCACAGCATGTGACAAAAACGGACCAATCACGAAATATGATCTCAGTAGCATTCTTCGCGCAGCAACAATTTTTGCAGTGTGTGCGTCAAGTGGGCCGCACGGGCCAATGTCTCAGTCACGTGATGCAATGCGGGCGTTTTCGGCTGCGCGGGAGTATAAAGAGGCCTTAAGCGGTAAAGAAAATGGATGGGTGGAAGTTCAGAGTTCCAGCTTTTATTTCATGGTATTCACATCTAGATGTGTTACATGTATATACAGTCTGGGGAAACCCATTGATTTCCCCAGACTGTATATACATATAATAGCTGGGCGTACCGGTGCACCATTCAGATGTTAGGGCCCATGTGCGACTAAATCAGTCACACTGTAGAGCCCTGAAAAATCGGATTCCATTAGCACATATGTCATAGTAGTATTTAAACTTCAAACACATAAATAATAACAATTATATCATTAGTTTTAGGGAAAATGACAGGCATAAGATGCACACAAAAAATATATATTCTTTATTCCAAAAATATTTTCTTCCCATACAGTGATGAAGTACAGATAGGTACAGTGGTAGAAAGTAGTTGATGAAGCAAAGAAGTGTCATGTAGTCCTTGGAGCTTCAGAATTAATTAACTTCTTAAGTGGTACGGAAAATGGATGGCTGGATGATAAACCTGTCAATCGCTCACTCACCTCCCACAGCTTCTTTGCCAGAGCATCATCTCGCCCTTTGTGTCCCACCTGTTGCAGGGCACAGTTGGAAAAATAGCGCCCGCTGAGACTCTCGATGCCCTCTTGGAGGGCACAGTACACGGTGGTCTGGGAGCCACCCTCAGGGTCGAGAAAGAAAAGCTTGGCAAAGGGCATTATCAGAAACTGCTGCCACAGGCTCATATTGCGGCATAATTCGGTGTAGATAATGCCTGTGAAGAACAGATATGATCAAGCTTTCCAAACAATTTCCTTTTTTATTTTTTAACTCTTCAACTTGCCTGTAAGACCCCATCCCTCCTAGGTTGCCTAGGGGTTTCCCACCACTGGCTGTTAGTTCAGCACATCTTTATCGACAGGCTAAATAATACCAGTGTTAATCATTTAAATAAGTAAAAAAGTATATATATATCTACTCTTGACTTGGGTGTCTTTTCCAACTACAGGCCTACATTATATCTAGCCTCCTTACATACCGTAATTTTCCTACCAAATTATTTACTCCTTTACTCCTTATTCTTCTTGTTCCCTGAGAAAGCAACTCCCATCCATCAATGCTATGGCTACTAAACAGTCAGTACGTTTAACAAGAGATAATTGAATATTTTGCTTTAAAACAACTGCAACCACACACTTAAAATGGATGTAAACTGTAATCTGAGCATTTCAAGTGGACATTAGTATACACTTCGACCAGTAAGAAATCATATATGCCTTTCAGCCCATGTTGCAGTCTCCAACACATTGTCACATCAATGATATCAGGGTGAACTACGGGCTCTGATTCATTCAATAATTGGATGAGACATTTGTTTCCATAGTTTTGCTCAAATGGAAATAAATAAACAAAGATGATAGTAGTGCACCTGTGCAAGTTTCACTAACCTGGGTGGAGACTGTAGCAGGTCACTTTTGAGCCCTCCAGTATGTTTGCAAGTTCTCTGGTGAAAAGCACGTTACACAGCTTGCTGTTGCAGTAGGCCTGAAAGTTGCGCCAGGTCGACTGGCCTGTCACCAAATCTTTGTTGCAAGCCAGAAAGGAGAAATCAATGTTGCCAAGGCGGTGGAGAAGAGCGGACACATTTACGACGCGACTGGGCCCGCACTGCTGCATTCTCTTGAGGAGAAGGTTGGTGAGCAGGAAGTGACCCAGGTAGTTGACCCCAAGCACCATACTAAAACCATCCTGTGTGCATCCAGGGCCCATGAGACCTGAAACATATATGTCGAAAAAAATACCGTCATTTTTCATCCATAATACACGTTCAAGTATAATCCGCACGTTCAAGTATAATGTCGCGTCAATGCAGAGGGCATCTGACGCTCACCGTCATGTCATCAGGTAGAAAAGTGTTGTATTCTGGAGCGTTGACGCGGTGACGTCAAAAAGCTCCTCCAATGGGAGCAGGGTTGGTGGAGTGATTTCAGAGTGTCCTACTATCCCAAACTTTGGGCCAAAAGAAAAACAATATTCCGAAAACATCTCTGCAGGAGGCTTTCAAACTCCCTTTTAAAGCTCCCTGCTCAGTCTGAAATACACCTCGAAGCACTCTTCTTGGAACTAGAAAGCTCACGAACGAGTTTAAACTCTAAAATGCTGCTGTTAAATTAGTATGGGATATTCCAATTGTTTTTTTGGTTTTTTTTTTTTTTTTTTTGCTGCTCCATCACCTCCTCCTCCTTAAAATAAGGTTCTACACACACGCAACAATTAAAATATACTGTAGTTCTTTTTAGAGACTTCTGTAAAATGTGATATTTTGATCTATTTGAACCATCTTACCTGCATTGTTGATAAGAATGTCCACTCTGGGCTCAGTTTTTAAGAAGGTTTCAGCAAAACTGCGTACAGACTGAAAACTTGCAAGATCCAACTGCATGAACACAACTTGATTGTTCCCACTCTCCTAAGAGACAAGTATAATGTTTGAGGCTATGAGTGAAAATCCGCCTAGATTCGTTGAGTTTCGACTGACACAGTCAATAAGATTGTAATTTTACACGCACCTTTGATAATAGTCAAATTAACATCCCTCAATACAATGCATTGCATTTCGACTAAAAACAATTACCGGTACTTGAACATACAAGTGTAGAAGTATCTTACTCTGCGGATGTCAAACACAGCAGCTTCAGCTTTCTTCTTATTACGGCAGGCTAAAATGACCCTGGCTCCTCTCTTGGCCAATTCAAGAGCTGTGGCCTTACCAATACCAGTGTTGCCCCCTGAAAGGAAATACCACTTGTTACACCACAAAATAACACTTAAAAAAGATATTTCGGTAAATGGTCCACAGGCACATGCACACATCGACCCCAAGTGGTGCTCAAGCACCTGCCCTTTTGCCCTGGATGAAAAAATTGCCCTTTTTGCTGCACTAATTTTTTTTCCTTCATCAATAATTATTCATTTATTCATCAACCTTTCCGCTTATCCTCACTAGGGTCACGGGCGTGCTGGAGCCTATCCCAGCAATCTCCGGGAGAGAGGCGGTGTAGACCCTGAACTGGTCGCCAGCCAATCAGGAGGGCATATAGAAACAAACCACCATTTGCACTCACATTCACACCTACGGGCAATGTAGAGTTTCAATTAACCTACTCTGCATGTCTTTGGGATGTGGGAGGAAACCGGAGTACCCGGAGAAAACCCACGCAGGCACGGGGTGAACATGCAAATTCCACACAGGGAGGAATTTGAACCCCGGTCCCCAGAACTGTGAGGCAGATGTGCTAACCAGTCGTCCACCATGCCGCTTTCATCAAGAAATTCAAAAAATATAAATTATCTTCTGTGTCATGAATGCCAACAAATGTTTTGATATATGATGGCCATTTATTTGCGTCTTTGTGAGAATTATAAATTTGATATGATTAGTGATGCTTTTGGAATTGTTTTGTTACCTTCTTCTGAACAATGAGACTGCGAAAGCTCTCTGCGGACCTTGGCTGGTGGTGTAAGATGTGACAACAAAAACGTCCGGAAAAGCCTACGAGAGCAGCTGAGATGTATTTGTAGTTAATCAGAGCCATTTTAAATGGTGGCAGTTGTGTGCTGATCCCCATTTAACATGTTTGAATGTCATTGCTTAATTCTGAACAAAAATACAAAACATTGTTATTTTTGCAATTCAGTTGTACAGGTTATAGGTTAAAAAAAAAATAATAATAAATAAAAAGTCTTACATTTATTTGTCTTGGTCTCATTTTTTTATACCACAAAGACCTGCCATTTGAACAAGGGTATGAAGAATTATTATACCCACTGTAGCTTCCCTTCACTTCCCTTTGTTAATAGTTGTACTATTAATACTATACTATAAACAAATTAACTGACGGTGACTGTGTTGATTATCTCAACAGAAATAAATAATACATGATCCATATACGGGCGGCACGGTGGACGACTGGTGAGCACATCTGCCTCACAGTTCTGAGGACCGGGGTTCAAATCCCAGCCTCGCCTTTGTGGCGTTTACATGTTCTGCCTGTGCTTGCGTGAGTTTTCTCTGGGTACTCCGGTTTCCTCCCACCCCCCCACACAAAACATGCATGGTAGGTTAATTGAAGACTCTAAATTGCCCGTACGTGTGAATGTGAATGCGAAGGGTTGTTTGTTTATATGTGCCCTCCGATTGGCTGGCGACCAATTCAGGGTGTACCCTGCCTCCCGCCCGAAGATAGCTGGGATAGGCTCCAGCACGCCCGCGACCCTTGTGAGGATAAGCGGTACAGAATATGGATGGATGTATGGATGGATGATCCATATACAAGTTTTTTTTTTTTTTTTCCTTAATTGTATGAATAATTTTGGGTGCCCTTTATTTGGCTTGAGCAGCTGCCGCCTAAAATGTCTGTGGCAGTGCCTGATGGTCCATTCCAGATCTAGCTTTCGAAATAGATACAGCGGCTGAATATATTTAACACGTTACTATTTTTCCCAAATACATTTCCAATGGTGCTATTGCCATGAACATTTCACCAGATGTTGGGAAGATTTTCAATTTTTTTCCTTTGAAACCAATTGAGTTTCCTTGGTTTTGGATCATTATCCTGCTGAAATGTCCCCCCCTCGTTTCATTTTCATCATCCTCATAAATGGCAGCAGATTTTTGTCAGGAATGTCTCAGTACATTTGCCCATGCTCTTACCCATCATGAGATGTGTCTTGACTCACAACTTGGCTATGAGACCTTTTTGTAGGCCATCAATTAGGACTGAACCAGCTGATAGAAGGGGCGGGATTCCTGTTTGATTATTGATCAGAGTTTCGGTGTTGTCTTGGCTTTCCATGCCTTTTTGCACCTCCCTATCTTCATGTGTTCAATACCTTTTCCCTGTGTCATTTCAACAAGTTCAACGCACAACTTAATTTCCAATTGTATTTGTTCTACTTTCTTTGTATGTATGGATTACGTAGGTTTGTGCCCAACATCTGGTGAAAATTTCATATCAACGGCACCTTTGGAATATATTTAGTGAGAAAAAGGGTGACGTGTTCAATACTTCTTTCAGCCGCTGTAACTCCCATATCCACGCCACAATTCATATAATATACAGCATCCCACTTTGCTTCACACTGCCATGCAGGATTTGATGTGGCCCATAATTTTTTTACAAAATTAAACATAAAGTTAATGCCCTCATAAAAAGGCTAGTGAGTCTGGGAAGCCAACTAGCCACGGTGACTGGTGAGCAAAAAAAAGTTAGCGTCAAGCCCGGGATACATGGTCGTGTTATGTCCTTAAAATGTGTTTAGAACAATTGAACCGTACTCGTGTTAACGTAAACAAAGAAACTGATTCCGGGTAGTTCCTGTCACAATTCTGATCTCACATTGACTGACACGACTCCTGAAAACGAAAAGATTACCTGTCACGACGGCTGTCTTGCCGTTCAGCTTCTTTGGACTCAAGCACCTCGCCCCCCTGAACACCCAATAATACGCGAACACATAGCAAACGACGACGACCGCCACGAATCCAACAGGCGCCACCATCACTGTGTTCGTTAGTATCAAGCTAGCCTGTCGGCGTCAATAAAGTAGTTCCGCTTAAATCATGACTATTTAAATATTTACGTTTCTAGAAGGGTATTTCAAATAATATATTCGGCTTTGTAGTGGCAAAATACGTTTCGAGATTCCAAGACTTGCGTCGTGAGTACGTGTTCATCACGTGGGCTTCACGCGCTTGCATTGTTGAGCCAGAAGATGTCGGTATTTATCTACTCGACGAAGACAAAATGGCGATTTGAAACAGCAAAAAAAAAAAAAAAAACACCAAAATGGAAACAGTGGCACTTGTGCATCTGGACAGAAGAGAGACGAGTTCAACTGTAATGTTGTCTCAAGGACAGCATCTCTGCTATGTGTTATCACTGCTGAATTTTTCAAAATACTGACACACTGTGTACACTTAGCCGGTGTTTATTTGATTTTCGTTTGTGTCATCACCACCACACTGCACTATGTGATGACATGCGATGGTAATGACATTTGAATTTGTTTAGCTAACTGTGCTATGCTGGTAGAGTTAGCTTACATTTTTCATTTTAGCTAGCTAGTCCTGTACAACATTTTTATTTGATTATCAAGTTTTTACAGGAAAATCTTAAAACATATTGACACGACAAGTTGTTTGGTAATGACATGCAATAAAAATATGATCTGACTTAACGGTACCAATGAGAAAAAAAAACTTACTCATGCAGTTCTCAAAAATGTCTGACTTCTCTCTGCCCGAGCATGTGCTTGAGCGACAAGACAAAATGACACAGGGAATTTTGAATCAGATTTTGAATAAACTTTATTGATCGAAAAGTGGTCAATGTGGCGGTAATGACAGCAACTTTAAGGGACAGACATATTGTAGTGAAGAATAAAAGACAGAATTTGAAATGTTTTGAATATATGATGAGAAATCATTAATTCTATTATATTTTAAGGAATTTATGGTAAACATTACACAATTTTTGCATTTTTAAAGTAGAAAGATAGAGCTTCATATATCTGAACCCTGTGCTAGGGACTGGGTGAAAACTGTAAAATACCGCCAATAAAACCTCTCCAAAAATGTCAAAATATTAACATGAAATTTTAGACAACACTTATAATTAGGCACGCCCAATGCTAGTTATTGAAAAAAAATTATTTAGTAAATACATTTTTCCTTTACATTTTACATCAAGGACACAAAAAGGTCCGGAATCAAATAAACAATGGTCGTACATTGTACAAAGTACAATGGGGTTACACAGTAGAGAACGTTTCTTTCAAATTAAGAGTCAACCAATTAGAGTTTCTATTTTACCTCAAAATCTGAATATAATTTATGGTCTTGGAAATTATTAATAATTAATAAACTGAGGAAAACATTAAAAATGTAAGTGAAATACAGTAGATGTAAAATGCCCACTGCTTTTTCTCCAAAACATCGAACCTTGGTTGTCCCTCTGATGAGCTCCACCCTTGCTATCTCTTCCCCCACCACCCCTCTCATTCATGCACATATATTCTGTCTTACTTCGGCGAATCTTCATTCCTCTGCTTTCCAGTGTGTGCCTCCATCTTCCTAACTGTTCCTCCACCTGCTCCCTGCTTTCACTGCACATCACAATGTCATCTGCGAACATCACGGTCCATGGGGATTCCAGTCTAACCTCATCCGTCAGCCTATCCATCACCACTGCAAACAGGAAGGGGCTAAGGGCTGATCCCTGATGCAGTCCCACGTCCACCTTTAATTCGTCTGTCACGCCTACAGCACACCTCACCGCTGTTCTGCTGCCCTCGTACATGTCCTGTATTATTCTAACATACTTCTCTGCCACTCCAGACTTCCGAATGCAGTACCACAGTTCCTCTCTGGGTACTCTGTCATGCTTCACTGTTGGGACTGTATTGGCCAGGTGATGAGCATTATCTGGTTTTCTTCACACATACTGCTTAGAATTCAGGCCAACAATTTCTATCTTGGTCTCACCAGACCAGAGAATCTTATTTCTTACCATCTTGGAGTCCTTCAGGTGTTTTTTTTTTTTTAGCAAACTACATGCGGGCTTTCATGTGTCTTGCACTGAGGAGAGGCTTCCATCGAGCTACTCTGCCATAAAGCCCCAACTGGTGGAGGGCTGCAGTGATGGTTGACTTTCTAGAACTTTCTCCCATCTCCCGACTGCATCTCTGGAGCTCAGCCACAGTGATCTTTGGGTTCTTCTTTACCTCTCTCATCAAGGCTCTTCTCCCCCGATTTCTCAGTTTGGCCGCCATGCTTCTCTCCCGCAGATATTTAATGCACTACACACATTTGCATATCCTTTGGGGAGCTGGTCGGTCTAGGTGGGGGTGACGGTGGCGGGTCATTATTGCCCTATGACAGTCTCGCCTCACGCCCACCAGTTTCTCCCAATTTAATGCACTTCACCCCACCACACACAATAACTGTACAGGGATAATGGTTGCCAGTTAGGGACCTGGTAACAATCAGAATCAGAATCATCATTATTTGCAAAGTATATCCAAAAACCCACAAGGAATTTGTCTCCGGTAGCCGCTCTAGTACGACAACAGACAGAGAACACTTTTGAGACATAAAGACATTGACAAAAAGAGGCACTGAGCAATAAAAGGTTGCTAGTTATCTGGTAATGCCCGTACAAACTTTTGTTGTTGTTTTTTTGTTTTTAACAATTGTGCAAAAAGATGCAGAGTTCTCTAGGACTTAGAGCAGTTTGAAAGACTAATATAACAATAGCCTGGTGCAATGACAATTGTGCAAAGGGCGCCGAGACTTCAAGGAATAGTAGTGCGATAATCTGGGACAATGTTGATTGTGCAAATGTTGCAGATACTCCTCAGTCAGTGTGCAAATGGGGCAGATGCTACTCTGGCATGAGTGGCCAGTATTGGTCAACAACAGATATGCAAATAGTGCAGCGTGGTGAGACTACTATAGTGAGTGCACGAGTAATATACAATTGGCCCCACAGAAATGTGACAACAAACTCAAGACAAAACAATTGCCATGTTGCAATGGAATTGTAGGTTAGCTGTTTAAGAAGTTGATTGCAAGAGGGAAGAAGCTGTTGAATGTCTGCTAGTTCTAGTTTGCATTGCAATCGTCATAGGGTGGGTGGTGGGTTTTCACATTTCTCTTGGTTGGACTTCTGGGGCCTGCGCCCCCCTACCCTTTGGTTTCCTTTCCCCTCTCTTGGCGCCCTCGCCCGTCCTTGCTCACGGGCGCTTAACTTGGGCTTGCTTTGGCAAGCTATGACTTTTTTTGGGTGGCTACTGGCTCCCGCGTTGGACCCTGTTGATGGATGGGGCCCCCCATGCTCTCCTGGGTTGATGGGGGCAGCGGGGCTTGCTGGGTGGGGAGGGCGGGGTCCGGTGCCCATGCCCCTCCACTTGGGACTGGTCGGGGCGCTTCGGTCAGGCTCGAGACCTCCCTGGGTCATCGGTGGCGTCCCCCTGGATGTTGTCCGGGCTCACCCTCCCTCGATGTGCCGGTTCAGCAACTCCGTACACCAGTTGAGTAACATGCATTTTATATGGTGTTCATTCACTAATAAGTTTGATAGGAACACTATAGACTTTCATTACTTGTGCTGGGATCACTAATAACAACACAGGTTATACTAACATTTCAACTCACAGGTTCTTACAGGTGTTTAGGCACTAAAAAAGAATCCCACCACACCACTCGACAGTAGCACTGCCTTGCTCGTTTTCCCACATCCTGTCCAGTCCCTTCTCTGTCCTCTCTTATCTTTTGATTAGTTAATGCATGTCCTCACCGGGTGTCTCCCACCCCCAAATCTACAAATAACTGGTGTAATCTTACTTGTGTTCAAATATCTAGACTGTCTCACTATTGTTCTGCTGTGGGTTTCACCCCTGTCCTCTTGTCCACTCTGCCCCTCTGTCTGTCCCCTAAAACCCTTTTCTGTCCGGCTGCATTTTCGATAAACATCAGAATAATATATATACTTTTTTTTTTTTTTTTAAATAAGCAGAGGGAGTATTTCAAACTCCCATGTTGCACAGCAAAACTGTTCCACCACAAAGGCATACAGATCCACCATTCTGCAAGGCCATGCAGCTGACAGGACAGGTTTAAAACAGTTTTTTTTTTTTTTAAAAAGATACAGTATGACAATGCATGTTGATGAATAGTTGTCTTAATTGGCATACTGTACTTTCATGAAGTACAGTTTGACAGTGACTTGATATATTTGCCAAATATTTTCCTGGGAACAAGAATTTTGTCTCTATAGGGCAGGAGAATTGGTTTGAAATCATGGCAAAACAATAATGAATTGTAAACAAAATCCATACGTGATCAACACTAGTCGTACATGATGAAACCTGTCTGGAATGCCAATCACCTGCCAAAACATCATGCCAATTGCAAAATGTTATATATATAATATAATACATATATAATATATAACATAATATATAACATTTGTGTATGAACTGTATTTTAAACAATGCATTTACATCGATTAAAATCATTACGTTAACTGTGCATGAAATTCGCATTTCAAGTAACAGACGTATATGGATTTCCCTATAGTGCATACAGCAGAATGTTTTTATTTAAAAAAAACAAAAAAAAAACGCTGTAATTTTTTTTTTTTCTTCTTCTCGCTCTGAAAAATACAACAGGAACCACACGGCTACCTTTAACAAGCCGTGCGCTGTACAAAATGAGTTGTTGGTTCAGAAAAAAAGAAGTCATTATTTCCACAGATATTTTTAGCTCGTTGAGTACATGAGTTACAGTGCCGTGAAAATTTGCCCCCTTCTCAAATTCTTATATTTTTGCATAGTTTCTCCGCTTTATTATCATCAAACAAATGTAAATATCAGACAAATATAACCCAAGTGAACTTAAAATGCTGTTTTTAAATGATTTAATTTAGTAAGGAAAAAAACTATTCAAAGTCACCTGGCCCTGTGTGAAAAAATAATCACCCCCGCCCCCTTTGTTAAATCATGAATTGTGGCTAATCACAACTTTTGGTGAATTTTCATTGATCACACACACCCAAGCCTGATTACCTCCAGAACTGGTCAATCAAGAAATCACTGAAACCTAATGTGTCCCGAAGGGTTACAAAAGCCATTTCTAAAGCTTTAGGATTCATGTTAACCATAGGGAGAGCCATTATCCTCCCGTGGAGAAAACATGGAACAAGTGATTAACCTTCCCAGGAGTTGCTGGCCTACAAAGATTACCCCCGAGAAAACGGCAATGATTAATCCAAGAAGCCACAAAGGAACTCACGAAAATTTTCCTTGCCTCAGTTAAGTTCATGACAATAATAAGGAAGAGATTGGGCAAAAATGGTATCCATAGCAGAGGCCCAAGGTGAAAAGCTTTGCTGTACATAAAGAACATAAAGGCTCGTCTTACTTTTTCCCAAAAAAAAAAAAAAAAACAATGATTCCCAAGACTTTTGGGAGAATATTATATGGACTGGCAAGATGAAAGTTGAGCTTTTTGGAAGGTGTGCGTCTTGTTACATCTGGCATAAATGTAGCACAGCATACCAACAGTCAAATGTGGTGGTAGTGTGATGGCCTTGGGCTGCTTTTCTCCTTCAGGACCTGGACAACTTGCTGTGATGGAACCGTGAATTCCGCTCTTTAACATAAAATTCTGAAGGAAATATCTTCAGCCGTCAGTTTGTGACCTCAAGCTGCAGCGCACTTTTAGAATAGCCACTGTTAGCATTTTATCAGTACCGTAGAAATAGTACAGGGAAAGATATTCCTGGCCAATTGCAGTGATTAATATCCAATTAAGGTTATTCAATCGCAAATTGATCTCCCGTAGGTAGGCACAATTCCATCAGTAAAGCCAAGTTGTCAGCAGTTTAATCTGGACACAAAATTTGTGACAGGAGCAGTGAAGTAATTACAACACAACGCAAAGTTATGAGCTTTAATTGCATTCAACTAAAATCAATTGTGAATTCATTCATGCAAGGCCACACATTCGCTCACTGATTTCCCACAGCTTCTTAGCTGCAGCATCATCCTTTGCTTTAGAATAGACTTCTTGCACAGTACAGTTGGAGAAGTAACGTCCACTGAGATGTTCAATTCCCTCCTGCAGAGCACAGTGAAGAGTGGTCTGGCATCCCTGGACAGTGTTTTTGAAGAAAAGGGCAGTGATGGGCTTCAAGAGGAGCTGAAACAATGAGTTGGTGTTCCTGGCCAACTCAGAGTTGATACTGCCTGCAGGGGGAAAAAAAACATGACAAAATAAAGGGGGGGGAAAAATGCTGCTTTTCCCCTTTTTCTTAAACATCCGATGGTGTTGTACAGTATATTTCAAAATAGCACTCAAAGAATAGACTGATAAAAAAGGCCGTGCACAATATAGACACCTGGCCAATAAACGGATGGATTTGTTTTGCAGACACACACACACACAACACGCAACTTGCAGTGGGTACGCAGTTATCATGTGTCAAATTGTAAATTAAATAAATGTAACAAAATCCAACTGAAAAGAGTTTTCGTATAACCTATAAGGAAGGGCATTGTGTCTCATGTCATGAAAAAGCAGACCACGGTGTTCAGCTGACATTCCAGCGACTGATAGCATCTGATCCAAATCCCTTCAGGGTTTTCTTGTCTGGCTACTTTCTTCACATGACTCTTCCAACCACCACCGCATAGAAAAATACAAAACATCTCCTCTGTAGCACCTTGGTCGAGCTCACATAACCAGCGTCACACCCCCACTACCATTGCCTTTTCTATTAATAAAAAGACTGTTTTGGTGGGCGGCTGGTTAGAGCGTCTGCCTCACAGTTCTGAGGACCGGGGTTCAATCCCCGGCCCCGCCTGTGTGGAGTTTGCATGTTCTCCCCGTGCCTGCGTGGGTTTTCTCCGAGCAATCCGGTTTCCTCCCACATCCCAAAAACATGCATAGGTTCATCGAAGACTTTAAATTGACCGTAGGTGTGAATGTGAGTGCGAATGGTTGTTTGTTTCTACGTGCCCTGCGATTGGCTGGCAACCAGTTCAGGGTGTACCCCGCCTCCTGCCCGATGATAGCTGGGATAGGCTCCAGCACGCCCGCGACCCTGGTTTCACATTTGTAGCTTGTATTGCATAATTTCATCAGAATTAATGTTATAGTAAATTCTCACTGACCTGGATGGAGGGAGTAGCATGTGACTTTGGTTCCTTGCAGTCTCTTGGCTAACTCATGGGTGAAGAGGACATTGCATAGTTTGCTGTTACAATAGGCCTGCAATACCTCCATGAATGAAGTCCCCAGTCCCAGAGCTTTGTGTTTATTTAGACATTCAAAGTCGATTTTTCCAAAGTTATGTCCCAATGATGACACGTTGACCACTCGACTTGCTTCACACTCCTTCAGCCTGTCCATCAATAGGTTGGTTAAGAGGAAGTGACCAACGTGATTGATGCCAAACATCATGCCTAAACCATCCTCCGTTCGACCCGCCATATAAATTCCTGAGGCAAAAAAAGTAGAGCAGTCATTTTCCCCTTTGTCATTCCTCATACAACAACTTAACACGTACAGTAACTTAGACACAATTTGCATGATTGGTAGACATCTAAAAAATGTTATCACGAAGAGAAAGGCAACGTCATTTTATTTTGTTATACAACCCCAATTCCAATGAAATTGGGATATTGTGTTAAACATAAATATAAACAGAATACAATGATTTGCAAATCATGTTCAACCTATATTTAATTGAATACGCTACAAAGAGGTGGCACGGTGGCCGACTGGTTAGAGCGTCAGCCTCACAGTTCTGAGGACCCGGGTTCAATCCCCGGCCCCGACTGTGTGGAGTTTGCATGTTCTCCCAGTGCCTGCGTGGGTTTTCTCCGGGCACTCCGGTTTCCTCCCACATCCCCAAAAACATGCAGCCTCTAAATTGCCCGTAGGTGTGCATGTGAGTGCGAATGGTTGTCTGTTTGTATGTGCCCTGCGATTGGCTGGCAAACAGTACCCCGCCTCCTGCCCGATGACAGCTGGGATAGGCTCCAGCACGCCCGCGACCCTAGTGAGGATAAGCGGCTCAGAAAATGGATGGATGGATGGACGCTACAAAGACAAGACATTTCATGTTCAAACTGACATTGTTTTGAGCAAATGATCATTAACTTTTATGGCTGCAACACGTTCCAAAAAAGCCGGGACAGGTGGCAAAAAAGACTGAGAAAGTTGAGGAACGCTCATCAAACACCTGTTTGGAACATCCCACAGGTGAACAGGCGAATTGGGAACAGGTGGGTGCCATGATCGGGTAGAAAAGGAGCTTCCCTGAATTGCTCAGTCATTCACAAGCAAAGATGGGGCGAGGTTCACCTCTTTGTGAACAAGTGCGTGAGAAAATAGTCAAACTGTTTAAGTACAGCGTTCCTCAACGTACAATTGCAAGGAATTGAGGGATTTCATCATCTACGGTCCATAATATCATCAAAAGGTTCAGAGAATCTGGAGAAATCACTGCATGTAAGCGGCAAGGCTGAAAACAAACATTGAATGCCCGTGACCTTCGATCCCTCAGGCGGCACTGGATCAAAAACCGACATCAATGTGTAAAAGATATCACCACATGGGCTCAGGAACACTGGGGAAAACCAATGTCAGTAAATACAGTTCGGCGCTACATCCGTAAGTGCAACTTAAAAACTCTACTATGCAAAGCAAAAGCCATTTATCAACAACACTCAGAAACACCGCCGGCTTCTCTGGGCCCGAGCTCATCTAAGATGGACTGACGCAAAGTGGAAAAGTGTTATGTGGTCCGACGAGTCCACATTTCAAATTGTTTCTGGAAATTGTGGACGTCGTGTCCTCTGGGAGGCCAAAGAGGAAACGAACCATCTGGACTGTTATGGACGCAAAGTTCATAAGCCAGCATCTGTGATGGTATGGGGCTGTGTTAGTGCCAACGGCATGGGTAACTTACACATCTTGTGAAGGCACCATTAATGCTGAAAGGTACATACAGGTTTTGGAGAAACATATGCTGCCATCCAAGCAACGTCTTTTTCATGGACGCCACTGCTTATTTCAACAAGACAATGCCAAACCACATTCTGCACGCGTTACAACAGCGTGGCTTGAGTGCGGGTACTAGACTGGCCTGCCTGCAGTCCAGACCCGTCTCCCATTGAAAACGTGTGGCTTATTATGAAGCGTAAAATACGACAACTGAGACCCCGGACTGTCGTACAGCTGAAGCTGTCCATCAGGATGTGCAATTAGTGCTCTTACCTGCATTGTTGATGAGAATGTCCAGTCTGGGTTCATTTCTCAAGAATGTTTCGGCAAAGCTGCGAACAGACTTAAGATTCCCCAGATCCAACTGCATGAACACAACCTGATTACTCCCACTCTCCTGTCAGGGCCAATAAACATATTTGACTCATACTGCACGTGTCGAATACAAATAGGTTATTATTACACGATGGAAAACGCATCATCAAGACTTCAGTTCTTCTCACCTGTTTGACATGAGCAAGAGCAGCCTCTCCTCTCTGACGATTACGACAAGCCAGAATAACTCGGGCTCCTCTTTTAGCCAGGTCTACTGCTGTAGTTTTCCCAATGCCCGTGTTGCTACCTGGGGAGACAGAACAACACTTTTAGCAATCCTCGTCGACGAAAATCCAAGTTCAATTGTGAATTCAATGTGAAGGGTTGCATTTTTATCAGCTGTCCGATTAAGGAAAGTAAATAACTTTACATTCCCAACCCTCATTGAGTGACAGTTAAGTCTTTCCAGTTCCAAGTTCTTGCGAAATACCTTTTGCCCATGAACCGATTTATAACAGTAAATGGGCTGTAACTTCCACGGCCCCCGGGCGAATAAGCCAAAGGAAATCGAGATTCTTACCGGTCACGATCACAGTCCTGCCGTGCAGCTTTGCTTCGCTCGTGCACCGCTTCCCCTTGACCACGACCTGACGGAAAACATAAGCAGCTCCCACAACTCCACCCAAAACCAGCAAGGCAATAAACATTGTGTCGTCGTCTGAGATACCGCGAGTAGAGTGAATGTAATCGCTCTTGTTCTGCTGTGTAAAGACTGACTTGACCGTTGAAACAAGCACGCCCCCCTTTCCTGCATGGGCGTGGCGATGTTCCCCTTGTTGTCAGCAAACTGGAAGGACCAGAAATGAAGCAACAAAAGCAAAAGCACAGTCAACTACAAGTTAGGGTCACCGAACTAGGTGTGTGAGTTCACCGTTTATCTCAAAAGGTAATGAATGGCAAGTCAGAAAAAAAAAAAAAATGAAATAAATACTAACACAATCCCAAGAAGGGAAAGCCCTCGGTTTGTCAGCCCCGGTAATTTACTGCTCCATTCTCTGCACCAGGGTGTAGAGCTGGTCGGGTCACCCACGGCCAACAGATCCTAGGTGAGGGATCAGACAAAGCACGGCTCCAAAACCCCCTATGATGAATAAAATGGATATAGGTTTCCCTTGCCCAGACACGGGTCACTGGTCACTGGCCCCCCCCCCCCCCCCCCCCCTCTCCTCTGGAGCCAGACCTGGAGGTGGGGCTCGAGGGCAAGCTCTTAACTATTATTTTATATTACGTTAAAGTAGTTGGGGCATGATGGTGAAATGTCTGGGAATCAGTGTTCTACATTGATTGAAGCAGATTTTATTCATTGCCGATCAGCGATCACTAACATTTTCATCTGCAAACATTGTGATGAGGCCCCAGTTCCGATCCTCAGTAGGGAAGGGTCTTGACACCCCCCACCCCTGCGAAAAAATAAAATAATGCAGGGCCACTACAGATTCAGTGAGCTTGTACTTAGAAAATCTTTATGTATTTACAGTTATGAGATGAGAGGCTACAGAAAAAGAGTGCTTATATACAGAGCAGCACAAGTTGTTAAAATGAGTGCTTAAAACGATATATTTACAGATGGATTATAGCAGAGTACAGACTACGAACAAGGTTTATCACAAAATCTCTGGTAGTCTACACAGTATCACAAATTCCATGGGCTGTACAGTTAAAAGCCAGAAAATGGGGAATCTACATGAAATGCAATGCTTCTCCAATTGAGAGCCATTGAATCATACATATTTACAGAAGATGGATGTACATATAATGTATGAGCATGTACACTACCATTCAAACCGTCTGGGGTCACCAAGACAATGCCATGTTTCCCATGAAAATATACTGCTGTATATATAAACTACAAGAGTTTGGGGGTCACAGAGAAATGTCCTTTTCAAAAGGGGAAACCAGTTTGACCACATCAACAATGTCTAGACTGTATATCAGATTGATTCAATGTTATCTTCATTTAAAAAGTGTTTCTCTTGAGGACATTTCTAAGTGATCCGCCCCAAACATTTGAATGGTAATAGAACACAGTGTTTTTTGTTTTGTTTTGTTTTGTTAAAAAATAAGGACATTTCTAGATGATTGCAAACTTTTGAACAGTAGTGTAGCATGTCATACAGAGCTACCTGTGGCGCAAAGGCAGCCGAAGAAATAAGAATGCACGTTAAGACAAAACAACAAAATGAGACATTTGTGCTAAACAGACAGACTGACAAAGTTAGGATACATCATACATAATATACTGGCAAAATAATTGAACATAGACTAATACTCTTTGCTCAAAGTCAGTCTAACATGAACAGGTTGATGTCAGTCTTTCAAAAATAGAAGAGATTGTCAATTATACTCCCAAGTTCATGCAAATATATCATTAACAATGACCTAAAAAAGAAACAAAACAATCCCTGTCCACCAGCCAAGTGTGCAGGCTTTACAATAACTGTATAGCAAAGAAGGTGCAAACCAAAACAAAAAAAGAGGAGGGTGGGATTTCCTGCTTTGAGTTTATGGGATAGAGTTGGAGTGCAGAGTGAGCACTTGGTCGGAAAGTACTGTCTCCATCTCGTCCTGGCTGGAGGGGCTGCATGCTGCGGCAGTGTTGCGGGGAGGTGCGAGCATCGTGGCGTGTGTGAGGCTCGAAGCACTGCTGCTACTGCTAGTGCAACTGGCAGCAGGCGCGGCGCTGTCTTCCTCTTTCGGCTGCTTACTGGCAAACTCTGCGATGCTGAACACAAACTGCAGGCAACCTAGTTTTATGTAGCTACCGTGGTGGAGCATGGCCGTGCCCTCCCAGCCTGCTCCACTACCTCCAATCAGGCTTGAGCTGCTTGCCTTACAGCTGCACAACTGCTCCAAGCCACCCTGAGGGTGGCTGCTCATCACGCCGCCAGCCGGGAGCAATCCCACCACAGACGTGGGACCCTCTTTGTCCACCCACTTCTTGCTTCGACCTGGAGGGGGAAAAACAAGAACAAAAAAGACATGCCTTATTTCTGCAAAACTGTATGTAAGTGTTCATTATGCGTTTGACCTTTAACCCAACTAAGAAACAGCCAGATCCACCAAATATTGGGACATGGACACAATTCAGCATTTGAAAAGAACGCACATGATGTGAATTAGAAGAACTTACGAATGATGCCTTGGACTTTCGCTACGAGGCCACTGGGTGGCGATGGCGAGACTTTCTCAGAGAAGTCACAGGAGTAAAGGACGTTGTCCACTGTGGTGCCATGCTCACTGTAGTTTAGCAACTCATAATGCTTGGTGTTCTACAAACACACCAGTCAAAATCACATCCATTAATTAATTAATGCATTAACATGAATCATGAAATCACTTGCCAGTGCCTTACCTCGTCATAGAATATACAGGCGTGTTTGCCTGATACGAAGTTGCAATGACCATAGTTTGGGAGGCACACATCCATGTCAGCACCTTGACCAAAAAAAAAAAATATATATATATACATATATAATTCATTCAAAATAAGCTAGGGTATGGACTTTTCCCATGAATATTAAAGCATATTTGGGTCATTTTCATATAACTTGATCAATAATGGTAACGACATGGCCCACTGAATTTGGTTTTGTAAAATAAATAAATTTGACTGGTATGAGTATTGCAATTATTGGCAGTTATTATACATCAAAAGGTCAAAATTGGGAAGACCTCCGGTCTGGCGAGCATGGAGTAGGCTGCTTATCCCTCGAGCTCCCACTCCTGAACTTTACGACCCAGCTTTAAACTGTTTTTTCGTATACATGACCGAATGTTTGGAGTTTGTCACTTGGTCGTGCCTTGTTTCATGATGCCACCTAGATTTCCCAAAGTGAGTGGGGGGGGGAAAAAAAAAAAAAAAAAAAAAAAAAACAGTCGGAGGTTACCACCGGCAGTATTAGCAAAGCTGATTTGCCTGCCTCGTTAGCCGCACTTCAAACATCCCTGCTCACGGAGATAAAAAAGTATTTTGCCGAAGTGAATGGGAAGTGGGATGGGCTTCAGAAAACGGTCGATACCCATGACGAGTGCTTGAACTCCCTGGCAGATAACGGTGACTCGCTACAACAGCGCTTGGGTAAAGTGGACTATTGCTATGAAAGACCGCTGGCCGATAACACCAAGCTAGCGGCAAAGCTAACGGACCTGGAGGGGAGAAACAGGAGGAACAATTTCTGTCTTATTGGTCTACGAGAGGGGGATCCACAGTCCCGCAAGTTCTTCTCACAACTGTTTCAGGATGTTTTTGGACAGGACGCCTTCTCATCACCTCCGGAATTGGATCGTGCACACCGCAGCCTAGCTCTGAAGCCGGGTACTGGTGATAAGCCTCGGCTTGTCATCTGTTTCCATCGGCAACAAAACAAAGAGCTGGTGATCAGTCAGGCGCGGAAGAGACGCGACTTGTCCTACCAAAACAATGCATTTAGAATCTACGAGGACTACAGTCCTGACCTGGTGAGTCAAAGGAAGAAATATTCTGCGGTGATGTCAGCCTTGTATGAGATGGGACTTAAACCTTCCCTGTTATTTCCTGCCCGGCTCGGTATTGTCAACAGCGATGGCATGTACAAGGCGTTTAGCTCTGTGAATGAAGCCGAGAAGATTCTAGAGGACTCAAGGGACGTTTGAGCGACAGGTACTGACTTCTGGAAGCTGTGTAACAACTATTGTAAAGAATGTTCACTGTTTCCACATAGTAGTTTACACGAGGCATTGTACTTATTTCTAACGTTTAATACTTATAGTTGTGGCGATAGCGTATGTTCTATTGTTTGTTAGGTTTATGTCGTTCTTGGCGGCTGTAGCTCAGTTGGTAGTTGGTTTTCTATTGTTTTTGGGGGTAAAAATGACATTAAATCCACTGTTGTTACTTTTTGGGGGTTATGGCTGAGGGGTTAGGGCTACCTGCCAGGGGTCGAAGAGTTATCGCCTCCTCAACCTTGCTAGGACGTCGGCTAATTCTTTCGAAATGGAAAGATGCAGCTCCTCCTAAAGTATCACATTGGATTGGATTTCATCGCAAATTGGAGAAAATTAGATGTGTGATGGGGGGGGGGGGGTTCTGAACGGGAGTTTCATTGTGTGTCTTTTTTGACATTCTTTAATCAACCATCAACAAAGGTGCAAGAATTAATGTTTGTGCAATATTCTGGCAGACTTACAGAGTATTAGTCTGTGTGTGTATGCTTGTATTGTGCGTATTTATTTGTTTTATGTGACGGGAGTAAAGGGAGTTGAGCTTTGTGTGGGGTGGTTTTTTTCCCTTTTTTTTTTCTTTTCTTCTGTAAGTCTTTTTGTGACTGTTAAAATGTCAAATATATTAAACACAAAAGGTCAAAATTGTTTCTCAGAAAAAAATTATAGTAAAGTACCGTAATTTCTCGTGTATAATGCGCACCCCCCAAGTTGACCTCCAAATTGACCTCAAATCCGATGTATAATGCATTTTTACAATGCATGATTTTGCTTCTACTCATATGATCAAAACATGAAGTATGATCTGTATTTTGTTAGTTTTTTCCAAATAATAATTTATTTGAACACGTAATACTTTGTATTTATTTATTTGTTCTTATTTTGAAATTCACAGCCCTACTTTTATTTAGCAAATTAGAAAACACACAGTTGTGCTCATATGTTTGAATATCAAGGCAGAATTTGTAAGATGGGTACAATTCTTTAAAGAAAACATGAAGGACCAAGCGAAACATTAATTTTCTTTTAATTGGATTCAAATTAAATGGTCAAGCATTTCAGAAAATCATTATTCAACAAAACACAACCATAAAGAAATGAATATATATTTCACAAATTCTGCCAGGGTATGTAAACTTTTGAGCACAACTGTACATCTATGCAGTCATATGTACCCCTGTCGTATTGTAATGAAAGTGCAGGCTACACCTTTTTATAACCATTAGGTGGCAGTGCCATATTAGAATGAAAGTGTACACCTCTCTCATAACCTCTCGGTGGCGGTGGGATTTTGGAATGAAAGTGTACAGCTTTTTCATAACCACTAGATGGCGGCACACATTTATAAAATGTGACATTTCTTTTCAATTTGCCCCTATATCTATGTATAATGCACACTATTGACTTTTGAAATTTTTTTGTTGGCGAGGTGGGGGTGGGAGAGGAAATGCGCATTATGCACAAGAAATTACGGTAATATATACAACTTTGTCTCCAGCCCAGGTTTCTGCATTAGATAAGCCAAAAGAGCTACAGGAGATAATGGAAGCAATTAGATCATTGTAACCGCGCAAATCTCCCGGTTTGGACGGCCTGCCAAGTGAGTTCTATGCTGCATTTTGTAAAGAACTTACACAAATTTTTACAACAGTAAGTACAGAATCTTTTACCCAAAATGTCTCTACCGTTAGTTGTCTGAAATGTTTTGCAACATTTCTTCTGAAGATGATGCCAATTTTACATTTTTTTTTTTTCTCCTATTGCTCATTATGCCTTTTTCCATGAAAACTAACACAAATGCATCTTAGTGTCTGAAGAGTAGGGCTGGGCGATTTGGCCAAAAAACCATTACGATTATTTTCTTCATATCGTCCTATCTCAATTATTATCAAGATTTTTTATAATTTAAAAAATATTTTTTTTAAATAGACGGTTTTAAAGGATCTCCACTGAAAACTAAAAAAGCTAGAGAGTAATTCAACATTTTATTAACAACACTCAGTAAATATTTAAAACAGTAACCCCAGCACGATATTGGCATACTAAGCAAATAAGGCGAAACAATTTTCACTCAACAGCGCAACAAATGAAGAAAAATATAACAACTGTGCACTGGTTTGAAGTCCTGAGTATTTTTGGAGGAATAAGATACAAAATAAATAACTGCCATCTCTGGGATCCTGAAGACACCTTGGATTGTAAACATTATCGCTCTCCAGTTATGAAGGTTTTGTTTTTGTTGATTCTATTATTGTTACATTCAAATGTGCATCATCTTTAATAATAATAAAGATTAACTAGTTTTGCCATTTTACCCTACCTGAATAATGATGACACGATTGACTGTTGCGTTGGTCTGGTGGCCTCACCGCTCGCAGCTAATAGCATCGCTCAACGTCGCTTTGGAGAAGCCACCACACAACCGGACACGGACTTGCCGGCCTCTAGAGCATGGGCGAAGAGTGGCCGCCGAAGACACGGCGTGCGCTGTGTGACGACGGCTGAGTTGGACCGAGAGTTTCGATTTTGACAGCAAAGGAGGCGTGTTTTCTGTTTACTCCCACAACTGGCAACCAGAAGTGGAGCAGAAAAAGGACAACTCTGATTGGCTGTTGTCACACACATTCCCGCCGTGTTAGATCGAGTAAAAACGTAAACAGTTGATAATAGAGATTGACGGACAATTTATCAGGATATTTGATCTCGATCATTTAATTGCCCAGCCCTACTTGTTTTCTTTTTTTTTTGGTTCTTTTACAAATGGTCCTTCTTCCTCACTCAAGCTGTCTCTACTGTTAATGCCACTGTAGAGAGCGTCGTTATGTTGTTGCGATACACCAGAGTGATCCGTGAGCTGAAGTGCCAGGATGAGGCAGCCATTTTGCATTCACACAGCAAAATTGTGTTATTTCTGTGATATAAATGAAAATGTATACATTTGTGCAAGTATCGGAACTATTGCATGTCTTTACTGTTATTACAATTGTAGAAAGAAAAGAGTGTAATGAAATTATTGAGTAGTTTGGATCATTTATGCCACAAGTGTCAAACTCAAAACCCGGGGGTCAGATCCGGCCTGCATCATCATTTTATGTTGCCCGTGAAAGCAAATCATGTGACTTCACTATACTGGCTCAAATACCAAAGTTGCAAATTGTCTTCACTTTAAAAAAAAGGTTTTGATATTGCAAGCACTTTTTGTTACGAATCCCACTTTAAAATAAATTGAAAAATAGTTGAAAGGTTTGTCCTGCTTTCTTATTTCCAAACTAGTTACCCATCAATTTGTGTACATGTAATAATATGAGGCGATCATATATTCATATGGGTTCACAGCCATAACGGCCCTCTGAGAGAAACCATAACTACCATATGTACCACAACAAAAATGAGTTTGATGTCCCTGATTTATGAACACGTCAGGCAACAGGTAAATTGTGGAACTGGCACTATTTTTATCAAGCTGTTTGTTTTTACCGTTGTTGTTGTTGTTCACCTTTTTACTTTACTGTTAGAAATGGAAATGTATTTCGACAGGCTACCACCATTTGCTCTGTCAATAAGGATTGCCTTGACTATGAATGCCTAAAATATTAAATCAATAACTTTTTGAAAATGGGACTTGAAACGTGGCTATTTCAGCATGGGAGACATTTATCCATTTAAAACCAAGGCGGCATAAAAAGTAGAATTTACTTCGACCTGATCAGTATCGGCCGATAATTAGCATTTTATGCCGATCGGCTTTGTCATAATTCGCCGATCTGAACGCTCCGCAAAAGACATTTACTCCGCGTTGTGGTCATGTACAGTATATTTGAATCCAAAAGCTGGTTTGTTTTTAGCCTTGTTGCATGTCTTTTGACGTAGTACTGTAAATATTTGACAGCCAACAAAGTTATGGGAAAAAAAAAACAGTGGTGGTATGGGACAGACAACATGTAATGCCTGGGTAAGACTATAAGACAAATTAGGTCTTTCACGATTGCACTCATGTCAGACTACTGCAATAAAATCTTGTATTCCGATACCACAGCATCCTGTCTTTTTTTTTTTATCACTGGGCTTTATCTTGTCAACAAAAAACACAACCGGTTACGCTCGTTACCACGGCTACAACAACAACAACAATGGCTTGCGCATGTATTGTGTTGGTCAAAAAAGAACAAAATGGAGGAAAACGCGTGGTGGTGGTGGTCACCCACACTCGGGAGAAGATGTTCATTCCAGGATTGCTTGATGAGCTATGTTTATGTACTTTTAATACGATATGGCTCGCACACAGGCAACAAAAGGTATGTATGTAGGCCAGCAAGCTAGTGCTAGTTCTGTCGAATCATGCTCAAAAGTTTGGGTGTGTGTGAAGTAATTGAATTCCAATAAAGTAATTGTACGTTTGCTCCCATTATTTCCGTCATGTTGTAATGCTGGTTTCACATGACTGATTAGAAAACATTTATTCTTCTCCCCATTCTTGAAGGCATGCACGCTGCAAGAATTTAGAAGTGGCCAGGCAAAATCATCTTTATATTCCATCCTGGGCAGCCGTGCCCCAATGGTTAAGATCATCGCCTGCCACCGTGGGGAACCTAATGTTCAAGACCCCGACTGGACCATCCGCCAACATCCCCCGGACTCACAGCTGTGGTGTCCTTGAGCAAGACACTGATACCCCGAAATGCTCCCCGGGCGCTTCAGCTACCCCCTGCTCCAGTGTGTTCCACTAACGTGTATGCGTTCACTGTGATGGGTAAAATGCAGAGAACAAATTTCATGCGCATGCATGCGTGTTCATGACAATAAAAGGTGATTCTTCCCTTCTTCTTATGGACAGAACTGTTTCCAACTCCTTGCTACTTCCTTCTGATAGAAAATGCTAAACTCTACACCTCGCTATATTATTTTTTTAAACAATAGATTGTTCACTGACACGTTGCCATTGTTTTGCACAATGGTGCTGAGTTCATTACTGTAACATTCTCACTTTGCCAATTACACTTTCTGTACTTTGTACATTTATTGATGTATTGTAAATTTATATTTTGCCCTTTATTTTTATTTTTTTACTTGCTCTGATACAAGAATGACACCAACTAGCAGCAACATATTCCTTGTTTTTGCACATACTGCGCCAAGAAAGATTATTTTGACCTACTTATTCCGTGTCAGTGCAGTTTATACATAAAAGTGTCATGGTAAAAAAGAGAATGCAGCCTGTTACATATATTAGTTTTCTGTCCGATTACTTACAGAACTATAACCATCCCACCTACATACCAAGGCAATAAAGATTGTTTAGTTGAACAGAAAGCTATTGTCTTGTTGTATGAAAGGCATCAGGTGGATACGCATGATAAATGTACCTTCTGCCATCTAGAGGAAGAGCATTTAATTGTTCTGCCTGTCATGGTATAAAAATGTACCACGACACAGTAGTTGGGAGTCACCGACACGTATATGTCAGTTTGCACCAAAAATGGTAGTATTTCTCACTAATAAGCTGTTTTTTCTTTGTTTTTAAATGCTTTGAATCATGTAAAGCATATTGAGTTACCTTGTGTATGAAATGCGCTATATAAATAAATTTGCTTTGCTTTGCTCATACTACTAAAAAACTTGGTGTACAAAACAAGGTGGAGACATTGTGACTAAATCATTGTATCTTACCAGATCCTATGTATAATGTCCTATAGCACATGCTAACAGCCTTTCCTTTTCCTGCCAGTGGGTAGAAGACTGCTCGGGCCTGCAACTTCTTCTGATCTGCAAAAAAAATGAATTCAAGATTAAAACTTTGGAAGAATAGACATGCGTGAAATCAGACTGAATTGCAATGTTGATGTCTTACAGTCGGGTAGAGACTTAGGGCGTTTGGGAGCGTCGCTGGCATCTGTAGGAAGAGGGCTGGGGGCTTTACAAGGGAATAGCTGCTGGATCCTCTGCCATGCCAGTAACTTTACCATCTCTGTGTCAAGCTTTCCCAGCTCGATCCCTAACAAGATATGCATACAAGAACACAAATTTGACATTTCAACAGATAAGGCTTGTAGAATCCCCCAACTAAAATGACTCCACCTACCCCCATTATCATCAATGCAATCTTTCATGCAGAGATTAGTGATGGAGGAGAGCGAACTGGATAGCAATGCGTCCGTCAGTCCCAAACCAGCCTTCACATCTGCAAAGACCATTAGGATAGAAATAGTCAGACGTGACACTAAACCCATATAATGAACTCATTTTAGAAGTTGTGATTTTGAAAATGTTCATCACTTCCCAGCTTTAAAATTCAGGCCGGATACAGTGCAAACACTCCAAATATTATCCCTAGTCAAAACTAATCTGATTGGACTTAAAATAAGACTCATCACCTAAAAAATTTACTTGTTTTAAAATAATTTTCAGGTTATTTTTACTTGTAATAAGTAGGAAAAAATACCAGTGGAGTAATTTTTTTTTCTTACTCCACTGGCAATTTTCTAAAAATAAATCACTTTTGATGTGATGAGTCTTATTTAAGTGTAATCAGATTGTTTTGACAAGAAATAAGACAAATATACTTGGCAACATTTTGAGTTTTTAGTGGAGCCAAGCTCTCTCCCTCAAGACAGCTGAAATGACTTACTACCAGTATCCAGTGTTCATAACTGCACAGTACTCTTAAAAGGTCGATTTAATAACATTTTAACCTGAATTGACACATCTGTGAACCCATCAAAGAGTTGATATAGTGTATTGTCTCTATGTACTGTATACAGATTATAAAAGGAAACTCCCTAGTTTTCATGTTGAGCAGTCCATCTACCAGTCTGATTCTACACTTAGAAATTTCATAGGGCTTTTACAGTAACTTACTGAAATTACAGTAAACGACAATAACTTACTGACAACAGTGTCAAATCAATGTTTCTATTCATCGTGGTGCTGATGAGTTACACAAGGTAACAGCAGAAGTAGGCCAGGTAACGCTTACCTTAGCAAGCAGCAGAACTGACAAGGATGTCACTCGACTGCACACAACCCACAGTCAGGGTTTAATGGAAAAAAAAAAGTGCAACATACATGTAACGCGAGAGTTAAATAAACATGCAGTCAACGATCTATGGGTGACATAAAGACATGTGATCAATGCTATGTTAATCCTTAGTGTTCATGATAATTAAGGATTACCTCTTTAAGATCATCAAACATATGTAAATAGACATATAATAGGCTTTACACGATCAGGATTTTTGGGGCCGATCAGCGAGTTGAAAAAAAAAATTATAACCAATCACCGATCCGATCACAAGATGGAGGAATGTGTCTATTTAAATGACCTGTTCATTTACTTTATATACGTGTGTACTTAATTGCTCAAACAATTATATTTACAATAAATAATGTATCTTTGTTCATCTATTTATGCCTGTGAGGCATAGCGACAGACAGAACAAATGATAAATGGTCTTCTATTAGATGGCAGGAAGTACATATGGTAATAAATGTATCCACTTTTTGTGACATTTTTGTTTGTTGGTGTTCCGTGAGATTTTTCAATTGTAAAATATGTTCCTTGGCTCCATAAAGGTTGGAAATCACTGCTCTAGTCAGATCGTGTATTCTAATCAGTCAGGTCAAACCAACATTACATGACAGAAATAATGGGTGCGAATTTACGGTAATTAAATTACTTCACCCACACCAAAAATTTAGAGCATGATTCGACAGAACGGCGCCATGTTTACGTCCAACCGTTCATGGTACCGCTACCTTGCTAGGCTACATAACATTTTGTTGCCTGCTTGCGAGCCATATCGTATTCAAAGTACGGGAACATACCTCAAGCAAGCCTTAAACGAACGTCCTCTCCTGCCCTGAGCACCGGTGACCACCAACACACGTTTTTCCCCAATTTGTCCTTATAATACAAAGTCGGCGCATTCCACTCTTGTTGTCTTCGCCACGGTAATGTGTGTAAATCGGTCGCAATTGAGTTGGCAAGATAAAGCCCAATGATCGTAAAAAACGGGATGCGGTGGTATCGGAATACAAGATTTTGTAGTCTGAGGGCATTATGTGTTGTCTGTTCCACACCGCCTACAGGTGTTTTTTTTTTTTTTTTTTAAATAACTATTGGCCGTCAGATATTTCCAATAATATGTCAAAAGACGCGTGACAAGGCTAAAAATAAACTAGCTTTTGGATTAAAATATACTGTGCACGATGGCGACGCAGAGTAAATGTCTTTTGCAGAGCCAATCAATGACGTCATTGATTGGATCGGCGAATTATGACAAAGCCGATCAGCATAAAATGCTAAATAACGGCCGATACCGATCAGCCCAATAAAATCGGTGTAAAGTCTAATATATAACCCAAGTGAACTTAAAATACAGTTTTTAAATGGTGACTTAATTTACTAAGGAAGGGGGGGAGAACTACAAAGTTACCTGTTCCCATGTGAAAGTAATTACCCCCCTCTTGTTAAATCATGAATTAAGAGTGGCTAATGACAATTTTGGGTTAATTTGCACTGATCACACCCAAGCCCGATTACCTCCAGACCTGTTCAATCAACAAATCACTTAAAAAGAATCTGTCCCGATAAAATCAAGTCAGACAATAGATCTAAAAACGTTGCAACAAAATTACACGATCCAAAGAAATTTCAGAACAGTTGAGAAACAAAGTAATTGACATCTATCAGTCTGGATATGGTTACAAAAGCCATTTCTAAAGCTTTAGGATTCCAGCGAACCATAGGGGAAGCTATTATCCTCACATGGACTAAACACGGAACAGTGGTGAAAAGATCCCAGGAGTGGTCGGCCTACAAAGATTACCTCAAGAAAATAGCAATGACTCACGCAGGAGGACACAACGGAACTCATGACAACTAAAGAATGGCAGGCCTCCCTTGCCTCAGTTAAGGTCAGTGTTCATGACACAACAATAAGGAAGAGACATAGAAAATGGTATCCATGACGAAAAACGCTGCTGACCAAAAAAATAAAGGTTAGTCTTACTTTTGAAAAAAAACAACTGAATGAATCCAAAGACTTTTGGAAGAATATTTTATGGACTGAGGAGAGAAAGTTGAGCTTTTTGGAAGGTGTCTCTCTTTTTACAGAAACAACAACAGAAAACAGCATTACAGAAAACCACCACCAGTCATATGTGGTGCTAGTGTGATGGTGTTGGGCTGCTTTGCTCTTTCAGGACCTTGACAACTTGCTGTGATTGATGGAAGCATGAATTCTGCTCTAACAGAAAAATGGAGAAGGTTCACCCATCAGTTTGTGACCTCAGGCTGAAGCACACTTAGGTTCTGTAGCACGATAACGATCCAAAACACACGAGCAAGTCAACTTTTAAATGGCTTAAGAAATCATAATGAAGGTTTTGGATTGGCCTAGTCAAAGTCCAGAATTTAATCTGATTGAAATGCAGTAGTCTGACCTTAAAAAGACTGTTCATGCTTGAAAACCCTCCATTTTTGCTGAATTCAAACAATTCTGCAAGGAAGAGTGGGACAAAATAAAGCCGCCTCCAGAAGTATAGGTACGGCAAGGTCAACTCCTTTGTTTTTATTTTCGTTGATACTGAAGACATTTGGGTTTCAGATCAAAAGATGAATATGAGACAAAAGCTCAGAATTCCAGGTTTTATTTCATTTACATCAAGGTATGATCAACAACTCAGTAAAGCACTTTTTGTTTGAACCTGCCCACTTTTCATGTGAGCAAAAATATTGGAACATGTGACTGATGGGTGTTCCGAGTTGCTCAGGTGTTGCCTTTTAGATTGATTGCTTTTTTTGGCTCTAGGTTGCAACTGTGAAAACTGCATTTGCTCTGATGCAAACATGAAGACCAGAGAGCTGTCTATGGGAGAAAAGCAAACCATATTGAAGCTGAGAAAAGAGGGCAAATGGATCACAGCTATTGCACAAATATTGGGCATAGCCAATACAATAATCTGGAATATCCTGAAAAAGAAAAACTACTGGTGTACTGAGCAACAGACATGGAACAGTTCAGCCAAGGGTATCAACAGCAATTGAGAGAAACGTGAGAGCTGTGAAGAAACACCCAGAGACACCACTGCCAACATCCACATGGCAGGGGTGAAGGTATCACAATCCACTGTTCAAAGAAGACATTGAGAGAAGAAATATAGAGGCCATACCGCAAGATGCAAATCACTCATCAGCAAAAAGAATGGGATGGCCAGACGAGATTTTTCAAAGCAGGACAGCGATGAGCCACAAAGGTTTTGGAACAAAGTTTTATGGACTGATCAGAACAATATTAACCTTGACCAAAGTGATGGAAAGGCCAAAGTATGGAGAAAGAAAGGATCTGCTTATGATCCAAAACACACAAGCTCATCTGTGAAGAATGGTGAAGGTGGCTTACATGTCTGCTTCTGAAAGTGGCTCACTAGTCTTTACTGATGATGTAACTCGTGATGGTAGCAGCAGAATGACTTTTGAAGTCCAATAAACCATTTTGTCTGGCGATTTACAGAAAAATGCATCCAAACTAATTGGGAGAAACTTTATCATGCAAGCAAGACAATGACCCAAAAGACACTGCCAACACAATGAATGACTTCATCAGGGGGTAAAAGTGGAAGGTCTTAGACTGCAAGTCAATCACCGGACCTTAACCCAAAAGAGAATGCATTTTACCTCCCGAAGGGGAGACTGAAGGGGAAACCCCCCAGAAACAAACAAGAACTGAAAGAGTCAGCAGTAAAGGCCTGGAAAAACATTTCAAATGAAATTCAACAGTCTGGCGAAGTCAATGGGTCGCAGGCTTGATGCAGTTATTGCAAGTAAGGGTTATGCCTCCAAATATTAATTGTTATTCACTTTAAGTGAATTTAATAAGGTCTGTTCCGATACTTTTGCTCACTTAAAAAGTGGGTGGCTTCAAACAAAATATGCTCTGTCCTGAGTTGTTCAACACATCTAGATGTAAATACTGTGACATAAAAGGTGGAATTCTGAACTTTTGTCTCATATTCATCTATTGATCTGAAACCAAAATATCTTCGGTAAACAAAAAACAAAGGAATTGACCTTGCCGTTATAAAACTTTTGGAGGGGACTGTGTCTCCACAGAGATGTGAAAGAATCATTGTCATTTATAGAAAATGCTTGATTTCGCTTGATTTTCACATTTCCCTTGGCTTGAGTCCTTGTCGGGCCGCGGAGAGATGGGGGTCCGCCCCCCAATTGGGCCCCGCCTTCCTCTCCCCACTGTTGGCGCCCTCGTCCATCCTTGCTCATGACAGGCGCTTAACATGGGCTTGCTTTGGCAGGCTATGACCGTTTTTGGGTGGCAGCTGGCTCCTGCGCTGGTGGCTGTGCCCCCCTCGTTGGGTCCCCTGCTCGACGGGCTCGCTGCCTTGACCCCCCCCTCACCGGGTGTCTCAACATACACATAAATAATAACACGATTTGATTGTTGTAATGTTACTTGTGTTCTAATATCGAGACTGTCTCACTATTGTTCTGCTGTGGTTCTCACCCCTTGTCCCTTGTCCCTCTGTCTGTCCCCAAAAACTATTTTCTGTCCAGCTGCATTTTCAATAAAACATCAGAATAATTAAAAAATTAGCAGAGGGATTATTTCAAACTCCCCTGTTGCACAGCTAAACTGTTCCAGCACAAAAGCATACAGATCCACCATTTTGCAGGGCCATGCAGCTGAACAGGACAGGTTAAAAAAAAAATAATAATAATAATAATTAAAAAAAAGAAAACACTTGCTTTCAGTTGTTGCTGCTGTGGATGGCCCAACCAGTTATTAGGTTTAGGGGGCCATTACTTTTTCACACAGGGCCAGGTAACTGAATAGTTTTCCTTAATAAATGAAAATCATCATTTAAGAACAGCATTTTAAATTCACTTGGATTATATTTGTCTGACATTTACATTTGCTTGATGAGCTTAAAAGTGGGGAAACTATGCAACAATGTAAGAATTTGAGAAGAGGGCCAATACTTTTTCACGGCACTGTAGAAGATCATTTGTATGAGGCTTGCAAGGTTGCGGCACTCGCTCGCCATGTTTGTATCATTTTAATGATGACACACCTACTAAATGAGCGATTTAGCAGCACATTAAATTAGCGATTGTCGATTGAACATAATTTTGGGGTGCGAGCTGTGTTTCATAGCTGTTGTTCATGTGATATATTCTGCCTGGGTAATCGAACATATGATCACAATTGTGTGTTTTCTAATTTATTAAATAAAAGTAGGTAGGGCTGTGAATTAAAAAAAAAAGCAAGTTAAAAAAAAAAAAAAAAAAAAGTAATTCAGTGTTCAAATAAAGTGCTTATGAGTAGAAGCAAATAAAAATATCAATTATATTATATTATAAAAATGCATTATACATAGGCAGAAGGGTCTTCCAGAATTTTGAGGTCAACTTTAGGGGTGCGTATTATAGGTGTGCATTATACACGAGAAATTATGGTAGTTAAAACGGCAGCAATTTCTAATGTTATACCTTTAAAAAAGTCAAATAACGTGAACTTACAAATTCATTGCAACATGCTGCCATTATTTTTGTCTTGAGTTTGTTGTCACATTTCTGTCGGCCAATTACACATTACTCATGCACTCACTGTAGTAGTCTTGCCACGCTGCACTATTTGTACATCTGTTGTTGAGCAATACTGGCCACTCATGTGCCTGAGTAGCATCTGCACCATTTGCACAATCAACTGAGTAGTAAGTCTGGCGCGGCAGAGAAGTATGTTAGAATAATATAGGACATGTACGAGGGCCCTCCTTGGGCCGTCACCTTGTCGTGGTGGAGGGGTTTGTGTGTCCCAGTGATCCTAGGAGCTAAGTTGTCTGGGGCTTTATGCCCCTGGCAGGGTCACCCATGACAAACAGGTCCTAGGTGAGGGACCAGACAAAGCACGCTCAAAGACCCCTAATGATGACGACAACCAATGGACTTCGTTTTCCCTTGCCTGGACGCGGGTCACCAGGGCCCCCCACTGTAGCCAGGCCTGGTGGTGGGGCTCGAAGGCGAGCGCCTTGTGGCCGGGCCTGCACCCATGGGGCCCGGCCGGGCACAGCCCGAAAGGGTAACGTGGGTCCCCCTTCCCATGGGCTCACCACCTGTGGGAGGGGCCATAGGGGTCGGGTGCAGTGTGAGCTGGGCGGTGGCCGAAGGCGGGGACCTTGGCGATCCGATCCCCACTGACAGAAGCTGGCTCTAGGGACGTGGAATGTCACCTCTCTGGCAGGGAAGGAGCCCGAGCTGGTGTGTGAGGTCGAGAAGTTCCGACTAGATATAGTCGGACTCGCCTCCACACACAGCTTGGGCTCTGGTACCAGTCCTCTCGAGAGGGGTTGGACTCTCTTCCACTCTGGAGTTGCCCACAGTGAGAGGCGCCAAGCAGGTGTGGGTATACTTATTGCCTCTCGGCTCGGCACCTCTACGTTGGGGTTCACCCCGGTGGACGAGAGGGTAGCCTCCCTCCGCCTTCGGGTGGGGGGACGGGTCCTGACTGTTGTTTGTGCCTATGCACCAAACAGCTAAAGCTACTGCCCCCGCGACCCGACCCGGATAAGCGGTAGAAAATGGATGGATGGATGGATGGATGTACGAGGGCAGCAGAACAGCGGTGAGGTGTGCTGTAGGTGTGACAGACGAATTTAAGGTGGGACTGCATCAGGGATCAGCCCTGAGCCCCTTCCTTTTTGCAGTGGTGATGGATAGGCTGACAGATGAGGTTAGACTGGAATCCCCGTGGACCATGACGTTTGCAGATGACATTGTGATCTGCAGTGAAAGCAGAGAGCAGCTGGAGAAACAGTTAGACAGACAGAGGCATGCACTAGAAAGCAGAGGAATGAAGATTAGCCGAAGTAAGACAGAATATATGTGCATGAATGAGAGGGATGGTGGGGGAAGAGTGAGGCTACAGGGAAAAGAGATAGCAAGGGTGGAGGACTTTAAATACTTGGGGTCAACCGTCCAGAGCAATGGGGAGTGTGGTCAAGAAGTGAAGAAACGGGTCCAAGCAGATTGGAACGGGTGGAGGAAGGTGTGTTATGTGACAGAAGAGTCTCTGCTTGGATGAAGGGCAAAGTTTATAAAACAGTGGTGAGGCCAGCCATGATGTACGGATTAGAGACAGTGGCACTGAAGAGACAACAGGAAGCAGAGCTGGCGGAAATGAAGATGTTGAGGTTCGCTCTCGGAGTGACCAGATTGGATAAAATTAGAAATGAGCTCATCACAGGGACAGCCAAGGTTCGATGTTTTGGAGGCAAAGTTAGAGAGAGCAGACTTCGATGGTTTGGACACGTCCAGAGGAGAAATAGAGAATATATAGTATACGGACGTCACAGAGCTCAGCACACACTGCAGCCCGCATTTGGAGTCGCTGTTGAACTGTAAGCCATTTTACTCGCAGTGTGAGTTCGCATCATTCATTATCGCTGGCGCCTACATTCCGCCTCAAGCTAACACGAACACCGCACTGCTAATGCTCGCCAAACAAGTAAATGAAATTGAAAGAAAAAAAAAAAACACCAGACTCGCCACTCATTATTCTCGGGGACTTTAACAAAGCTAAACTCAACCACGAACTCCCTAAATACAAGCAGCACATCGACTGTCCTACCAGGGAAAATAATACTTTAGACCACTGCAACACCACGGTAAAAAACGCATACCGTGCTATACCTCGTGCAGCCCTGGGCTCGTCTGATCACTGCTTAATTCACTTCATACCGACGTACAGGCAAGAACTTAAATGTGCGAACCCTACAGTGAAAACAGTGAAAAAGTGGACCAATGATGCAAAGATGGAACTTCAAAGCTGTTTAGACTGCAACAGACTGGAGTGTCTTTGAAAATGCAGCTGGCAGCCTGGATGAATATACGGACACTGTCACATCCTATATCAGTTTCTGTGAAGATGCGTGTGGACCAACAAAGTCATTTCGCACATTCAACCAACAACAAGCTGTGGTTCATTGCCAAATTTAAGCAGCTTCGCCAAGCTAAGGAGGACGCATATCAAAGCGGGGACAGGGCCCTGTATAATCGCGCTAGAAACCAGCTGATTAAAGAAATTAACATTGCAAAGAGGAACTATGCAGCAAAGTTGGAAAAACAGTTTAGCGCTAACGACTCTAAATCAGTCTGGCATGCATTCCAATCGCTGACTAATTACAAGCGACGATCCCCCCAAGCTGAGAACAATAGCACACGAGCCAACGACTTGAATACCTTCGACTGCAGATTTGAAAAGGACACTTTCACAGCCCGCACCCACCCAGCCGCACCACCGACCACTATCACACCACCGACTTCTGCGTTAACCATCTTCAAACAACAAAGGATTAACAACGCGGCATGCCCAGACAATGTGTCCCCATCCTGCCTCAAAGTCTGCGCGGACCAGCTTGCTCCAGTCTTCACTCAGATCTTCAATACATCTCTGGAACTGTGCGAAGTACCATCATGTTTCAAACGCTCTACCATCATTCCAGTCCCCAGGAAACCTTCAATCTTGGGTCTAAATGACTACAGGCCTGTCTCCTTGACATCTGTGGTCATGAAGTCCTTTGAACGTCTCGTGCAGGACCAGCTCAAGAGTGTCACAGGTCCCCTGCTGGACCCCCTGCAGTTTGCCTACCAAGCCAACAGGTCTGCGGATGATGCAGTCAACATGGGACTGCACTTCATCCTAGAACACCTCAACAGTGCAGGGACCTACGCGAGGATACTGTTCGTGGACTTCACCTCAGCGTTCAACACCATCATCCCTGAACTCCTTTCATCCAAGCTTCTCCAGCTCAGCGTCTCACCTGCCATCTGCCAGTGGATTTACAGCTTCCTAATGGGCAGGACACAGCACGTGAGGCTGGGGGAGGCCACCTCATCCACACGCAGCATCAGCACTGGGGCGCCCCAAGCTTGTGTCCTCTTTCCGCTGCTCTTCTCACTCTACATGAACGACTGCACCGCAACGCACCCGGGTGTCAAATTCCTGAAATTTGCAGATGACACCACTGTCATCGTCCTCATCAAGGACTGTGACGAGTCTGCATATCGACAGGAAGTGGAGCAGCCGACACAACCTGGAGCTGAACATGCTCAAGACTGTAGAGATGATCGTGGACTTCGGGAGGCATCCTTTGCCACAGCTGCCCCTCAGGCTGTTCAGCTGCCTTGTGTCAACCGTCGAGACCTTCAAGTTCCTGGGTATTGCAGTCTCTCAGGACCTGAAGTGGGCAAACAACATCAACTCCGTCTTCAAAAAGGCCCAGCAGAGGATGTACTTCCTGCGGCTTCTGAGAAAGCACGGCCTGCCACAGGAGCTGCTGAGGCAGTTCTACACAGCGGTCATCGAATCAGTGCTGTGTTCTTCCATCACAGTCTGGTTTGGTGCTGCTACAAAAAAGGACAAACTCCGACTCCAACGGAGAATCAAAACTGCTGAAAGGATTGTCGGTACCTCACTACCCACCCTTGAGGACTTGCACGCAGCCAGAACTAAGACAAGAGCGTGCAAAACCCTCTCGGACCCTCCACATCCCGGTCACCAGCTCTTCTGGCTCCTTCCCTCAGGTAGGTGCTACCGATCAATGCAAACTAGAACTAGCAGACATTCCAACAGCTTCTTCAACGGCTTTTGAACTTTGCGTCCATAACAGTCTGGATGGTTCTTTTCCTCTCTGGCCCAGAGGACACGACGTATACAATTTCCAAAAACAATTTGAAAAGTGGACTCGTCGGACCACAGAACACTTTTCCACTTTGCATCAGTCCATCTTAGATGAGCTTGGGCCCAGAGAAGCCGGGAGAATTTCTGGGTATTGTTGATAAATGGCTTTTGCTTTGCATAGTAGAGTTTCAAGTTGCACTTACGGATGTCGCGCCGACATTGTATTTGCTGACATTGGTTTACTGAAGTGTTCCTGAGCCCATGTCGTGATATCCTTTACACATTGATGTTGGTTTTTAATGCAGTGCCGCTTGAGGGATCAAAGGTCACGGGCATTCAATGTTGGTTTTCGGCCTTTCCGCTTACATGCAGTGATTTCTCCAAATTCTCTGAACCTTTTCATGATATTATGGACCAGAGATGATTAAATCCCTAAATTCCTTGTAATTGTCCTTAAACTTGTTGACTATTTTCTCACGCACTTGTTCAGAAAGAGGTGAACCTCGCCCCATCTTTGCTTGTGAATGACTGAGTAATTCAGGGAAGCTCCTTTTATACTCAATCATGGCACCCACCTGTTTCCAATTAGCCTGTTCACCTGTGGGATGTTCCAAACAGGGCATTGCTCAACTTTCTCAGTCTTTTTTGCCACCTGTCCCAGCTCTTTTGGAACGTGTTACAGCCATAAAATTCCAAGATAATGATTATTTGCTAAAAACAATAAAGTTTATCAGTTTGAACATGAAATATCTTGTCTTTGTAGTGTATTCAATTAAATCTAGGTTTAACATGATTTGAAAATCTTTGTATTCTGTTTTTATTTTTGTTTAACACAACGTCCCAACTTCATTGGAATTGAGGTTGTATGTTTGGCTGTTTACAGTTTTTACACAAATATTTTTTCACTTTGTCATTATGGGATATTTTATGTAGATTTGTATTTTTTTAAGAAAACGATACTCAATTTAGCTTTAGAATAAGTCTAGAATACCGCAAAATGTGGACAATCTGAAAGGGTGTGAATACTTTCTGTTTTTTTTCATTTCTTAATGTTTAAGATCATCAAACAAATGTAAATAGACAAATATAACGCAAGAGAACTTAAAATGCTGTTTTTAAAAGGTGATTTTTAAAAAAACCTATTGAAAGTTACCTGGCCTTCTGTTAAAAAGTAATGGCCCCCTAAATCTAATAACTGGTTGGGCAATCCTCAGCAACTAAAATCAAGCGTTTTCTACTATAACTGGCAATGAGTCTTTTACATCTCTGTGGAGATATTGTGACCCACTCTTCCTTGCAGAATTGTTTGAATTCAGCAACAATGGAGGGTTTTCGAGCATGAACGGCCTTTTTTAAGGTCACGCCACTGCATTTCATTCGGATTCAAGTCCAGACTTTGACTAGGTCACGTCAAAACCTTAATTTTGTTTTTTAAGCCATTCAGACGTTGACTTGCTGGTGTGTTTTGGATCGTTATCCTCCTGCAGAGCCCAAGTGCGCTGCAGCTTTAGGTCACAAACTCACGGCTGAAGATTCTCCTTCAGAATTTTATGTTAAAGAGCGGAATTCACGGTTCCATCACAGCAAGTTGTCCAGGTCCTGAAGGAGAAAAGCAGCCCAAGACCATCACACTACCACCACATTTGACTGTTGGTATGCTGTGCTACATTTATGCCAGATGTAACAAGACGCACACCTTCCAAAAAGCTCAACTTTCATCTTGCCAGTCCATATAATATTCTCCCAAAAGTCTTGGGAATCATTGTTTTTTTTGTTTTTGTTTGAAAAAGTAAGACGAGCCTTTATGTTCTTTATGTACAGCAAAGCTTTTCACCTTGGGCCTCTGCTATGGATACTATTTTTGCCCAGTCTCTTCCTTATTATTGTCATGAACACTGACCTTAACAGAGGCAAGGAAAGTTTTCGTGAGTTCCTTTCTGGCTTCTTGGATGAATCATTGCCGTTTTCTCGGGGGTAATCTTTGTAGGCCAGCAACTCCTGGGAAGGTTAATCCCTTGTTCCATGTTTTTTTCCACATGAAGATAATGGCTCTCCTTATGGTTAACATGAATCCTAAAGCTTTAGAAAGGGCTTTGGTAACCCTTTCCAGACTGATAGATGTCAATTACGTTATTTCTCAACTATTCCGGAATTTCTTTGCATCGTGTCATTTTGTTGTAGCCTTTTTAGATCTTTTGTCCGACTTGATATTGTCGGGACACATTAGGTTTCAGTGATTTCTCGATTGACCAGTTCTGGAGGTAATCAGGCTTGGGTGTGTGTGATCAATGAAAATTCACCAAAAGTTGTGATTAGCCACAATTCATGATTTAACAAAGGGGGCAGGGGTGATTATTTTTTCACACAGGGCCAGGTGACTTTGAATAGTTTTTTTCCTTATTAAATTAAATCATTTAAAAACAGCATTTTAAGTTCACTTGGGTTATATTTGTCTGATATTTACATTTGTTTGATGATAATAAAGCGGAGAAACTATGCAAAAATATAAGAATTTGAGAAGGGGGCAAATTTTCACAGCACTGTAACTCATGTACTCAACGAGCTAAAAATATCTGTGGAAATAATGACTTCTTTTTTTCTGAACCAACAACTAATTTTGTACAGCGCACGGCTTGTTAAAGGTAGCCGTGTGGTGCCTGTTGTATTTTTCAGAGCGAGAAGAAGAAAAAAAAAAAATTACAGCGTTTTTTTTTTGTTTTTTTTAAATAAAAACATTCTGCTGTATGCACTATAGGGAAATCCATATACTTCTGTTACTTGAAATGCGAATTTCATGCACAGTTAACGTAATGATTTTAATCGATGTAAATGCATTGTTTAAAATACAGTTCATACACAAATGTTATATATTATGTTATATATTATATATGTATTATATTATATATATAACATTTTGCAATTGGCATGTGATTGGCATTCCAGACAGGTTTCATCATGTACGACTAGTGTTGATCACGTATGGATTTTGTTTACAATTCATTATTGTTTTGCCATGATTTCAAACCAATTCTCCTGCCCTATAGAGACAAAATTCTTGTTCCCAGGAAAATATTTGGCAAATATATCAAGTCACTGTCAAACTGTACTTCATGAAAGTACAGTATGCCAATTAAGACAACTATTCATCAACATGCATTGTCATACTGTATGTTTAAAAAAAAAAAAAAAAAAAAAAAAACTGTTTTAAACCTGTCCTGTCAGCTGCATGGCCTTGCAGAATGGTGGATCTGTATGCCTTTGTGGTGGAACAGTTTTGCTGTGCAACATGGGAGTTTGAAATACTCCCTCTGCTTATTTAAAAAAAAAAAAGTAAGTATATATATTATTCTGATGTTTATCGAAAATGCAGCCGGACAGAAAAGGGTTTTAGGGGACAGACAGAGGGGCAGAGTGGACAAGAGGACAGGGGTGAAACCCACAGCAGAACAACAGTGAGACAGTCTAGATATTTGAACACAAGTAAGATTACACCAGTTATTTGTAGATTTGGGGGTGGGAGACACCCGGTGAGGACATGCATTAACTAATCAAAAGATAAGAGAGGACAGAAAAGGGACTGGACAGGATGTGGGAAAACGAGCAAGGCAGTGCTACTGTCGAGTGGTGTGGTGGGATTCTTTTTTAGTGCCTAAACACCTGTAAGAACCTGTGAGTTGAAATGTTAGTATAACCTGTGTTGTTATTAGTGATCCCAGCACAAGTAATGAAAGTCTATAGTGTTCCTATCAAACTTATTAGTGAATGAACACCATATAAAATGCATGTTACTCAACTGGTGTACGGAGTTGCTGAACCGGCACATCGAGGGAGGGTGAGCCCGGACAACATCCAGGGGGACGCCACCGATGACCCAGGGAGGTCTCGAGCCTGACCGAAGCGCCCCGACCAGTCCCAAGTGGAGGGGCATGGGCACCGGACCCCGCCCTCCCCACCCAGCAAGCCCCGCTGCCCCCATCAACCCAGGAGAGCATGGGGGGCCCCATCCATCAACAGGGTCCAACGCGGGAGCCAGTAGCCACCCAAAAAAAGTCATAGCTTGCCAAAGCAAGCCCAAGTTAAGCGCCCGTGAGCAAGGACGGGCGAGGGCGCCAAGAGAGGGGAAAGGAAACCAAAGGGTAGGGGGGCGCAGGCCCCAGAAGTCCAACCAAGAGAAATGTGAAAACCCACCACCCACCCTATTACGATTGCAATGCAAACTAGAACTAGCAGACATTCAACAGCTTCTTCCCTCTTGCAATCAACTTCTTAAACAGCTAACCTACAATTCCATTGCAACATGGCAATTGTTTTGTCTTGAGTTTGTTGTCACATTTCTGTGGGGCCAATTGTATATTACTCGTGCACTCACTATAGTAGTCTCACCACGCTGCACTATTTGCATATCTGTTGTTGACCAATACTGGCCACTCATGCCAGAGTAGCATCTGCCCCATTTGCACACTGACTGAGGAGTATCTGCAACATTTGCACAATCAACATTGTCCCAGATTATCGCACTACTATTCCTTGAAGTCTCGGCGCCCTTTGCACAATTGTCATTGCACCAGGCTATTGTTATATTAGTCTTTCAAACTGCTCTAAGTGCTAGAGAACTCTGCATCTTTTTGCACAATTGTTAAAAACAAAAAAACAACAAAAAAAGTTTGTACGGGCATTACCAGATAACTAGCAACCTTTTATTGCTCAGTGCCTCTTTTTGTCAATGTCTTTATGTCTCAAAAGTGTTCTCTGTCTGTTGTCGTACTAGAGCGGCTACCGGAGACAAATTCCTTGTGGGTTTTTGGATATACTTTGCAAATAATGATGATTCTGATTCTGATTGTTACCAGGTCCCTAACTGGCAACCATTATCCCTGTACAGTTATTGTGTGTGGTGGGGTGAAGTGCATTAAATTGGGAGAAACTGGTGGGCGTGAGGCGAGACTGCCATAGGGCAATAATGACCCGCCACCGTCACCCCCACCTAGACCGACCAGCTCCCCAAAGGATATGCAAATGTATGTAGTGCATTAAATATCTGCGGGAGAGAAGCATGGCGGGCCAGAGAGCAGGCCAGAGTGCCGGGACACCTGGCCAAGTGTCCCAGCCCGAGCCTTCCCCTCCCACACAGATGGGTGTATGATGCATTAAAACTGGAGGACCGGCAGAACAGTGAAAGTCTTGTGCCTCCCAAAAAAAAATAATAATAAAAATTAAAAAAAATAATTATAATAATAAAAAACAAAAGGTGCAACCGAATCATGTGCTGGGGCGACCAACTTTTTCAGTTGGCACTGGTGCGACCAACTTTTTCAGTTGGTCGCACCAGTGCTACTAGTGCAAAGGTGAGTGTACAGCCCTGTTACAATGTGGCCTGTGGCAAAAAGGAGTTTGACAAGCGCGTGTGTACCTGGAGTTGGTGATGACGATTCAATGTTGCTTGGCTGTTGCTCTTGACTGGTGATGGAGTCAGACGGTTTTATGCTGTTGCTCAGACACTCAATCTGGAGCTCTGCCTGGCTCCTATGGTACTGCTGGTTGTTTTGAGAGCATGTGGTTGTGGATACAGAATTATGTTTTGGAGTGCAAGCTTCTGTGGTGCTCTCAGGCTCCTTTTTGAGTGTTTCGGTTCCTATGTGGTTCACCAGGACAGCAGCAGCTGAGTCAGGTGTGTCTGTGCAGGGCTTTAATCTGTGCTGTGGGACTCCTTGTACGCAATACTGGGATTCACTGTTATAGTCCAATGGTCCATTTGCTTTGGAATGGTGACACTCATCTGGTAGAATTCCATTATGTTTCCTACAGTTCTGGCAGGGTTGCATGCTGCATTTAGAACCAACTTGCTGTGTTAGGGTGCCCTGTGTTGAAGAGCACCCCTGGGGGTCATCAGATGTACTGCAGAGTTTAGAGTAGGGGCCAGGAGAAGAAGAAGTCTTTTGGAAAGAGGGTTTAGTTTTCACATCCTCTGATGATGTACAAGATTTACACTTGTCTTTATTGTCAGAGTCCACCTGTGCCGATGGCGAGGTGGATGAAGTATTTTGCTTGGTGGACAAGTGGCGCATGATGCTGCACTGGAGGGCGATGACATCCTGAAGCCACTGTTTTGAGACAACAGGACAAAATTTAAGAGTAAATTATATGTAACGTGACCACCTCATGATTTCAATCAATTACAATTCAGAAGGCTCTAATTTGATTTCATTATTTTGAATTTTCTATTTTTTTCTAGAGATTTCTGTTTTCCTTAATTACTATTTTTTTGCAGTATTTGTAGTGATCCAAATTTTTATGGTTAAAATATTTTATTTGAAACAAAATGGAGCTCTACAAAACATGGTTCTCACCATTTCAAAAACCCAACAGTGTTACAATTGTGTGCATTCATATAGGCAAACCTCCTAAGTCCTAGCAAATAAGCATTTAATATTTAAATCAGGCTGTGAGAGACTAATTATACACAGATCAATTTACACATCACTTGCATCAATAACAACAGGCCACGTCACTCTCATGCGTCCGCATTTAAGTTGCAGAATACCAGAGCACTTGCTCTGTGATGTGGTGCCACTGTCACATCAGATGGTCACCTTCCTAAGAACCACAGCCACACAGCCCTAACGCTATAATCAGGGGTACTCAAATACAAATCCTTAAAGGGGAACAAGGAATTTTTCAATGAATCAAAGGTCCATTTATTGGGTTTGGTCAGGCCACAAGCGATAATACAGTAATATTCAAAGCAAAATGTATTTTTTTTTTCCCATTTAAAACAAAATACAAGCGAAAAAAATAACTTCCGTTCTGACAATTAAAATAGAACAAAAAGTGGTGGTTAAGAAGGATTTTTTTTAAAAATTGTATTCTTTTTAAAAAAAAAAAAAAAAACAGTGGAAACCAAACAGTGGAAAGAAAAACAGTGGAAACCACAAAAAGTAAGTAACAATGTACTGTGGATGCCCGCATACTCCAGGTTTGGCACCCAATTGATTCACTTATTTGCTGATTTTTCTTTTTTTACCCCCAATTTTCTTTCATTTTTCTTTTATTTTTTTTTATTTTTGCGGGACGGAACTAATTCAGCTAACACTTATTAGCAGTTTATCCCTGCTTCAAAAATTTTTGGTGTAAGAAAAAGAGAAAAAAAAAAAAAAAAAAGTCTTTTTACAATGCATTTATAATGAGGATCAATTATCTGTGGATTTTCGCAATTCGCGATCCAGCCCAGTCCCTATCCCCCATGAATGGTGGGGGTCCACTGTATTGGGATGGTAAATAAATTACTCCAGTTCTTAGAATACAATTTCTTTGTGTGAGTGTGTGCGCACGCGCCCATGCTTGTTCCTTCTACATTAAAACATTACAGCGATGTTTTTTTTTAAACAAAACAGGCTTACTTCAATGCATCTAACCTAACTATTTTCACTTGCGACCCTAGTGAGGTTAAGCTGTACGTAAAATGAAGATGGGCTGTCGAAAAAGAAACATCCAGGCTGGCATAATGCAACACAGTTCCCGCAGAGTAAGGGAGAAGACAGCATTTTTCTACTCTTCTCAGACAGTGGAGTGCTCAAAAGAGTGAATACAGTGGAGCCTCGATAAAACAGACCCCGATAAAACGGATATTGGATAAAACGGACCGTTTGGGACTGAACAAATGTGTACAAAAATAGTTTCCATTTGTCACTTAAAATGCCGTTCCAGACTTGGCCGCTGTTGTTTACTGGTGCTGTGACGCAATGCAGGCACAGAATGGGACTGACGTATTTCCGGGTCACATATCGTAATTTCTCCCATGAATAATACGCACCCCCAAAGTTGACCTGAAAATTCTGGAAAACCCTTCTACCTATGTATAATACATTTTTGCAATGCATGATTTTGCTTCTACCGATATGATCAAAACATGAAGCATTATCTGTATTTTGTTCGGTTTTTTTTCAAAGAATTATTCTGAAGGGCGGCACGATGGAAAACTGGTTAGAGCGTCTGCCTCACAGTTCTGAGGACCGGGGTTCAATCCCCGGCCCCGCCTGTGTGGAGTTTGCATGTTCTCCCCGTGCTTGCGTGGGTTTTCTCAGTTTCCTCCCACATCCCCAAAACATGCATGGTACATGGTAAAATGCAATTGAAGTTTCTAAATTGCCCGTCGGTGTGAATGTGAGTACATATGGTTGTTTTATGTGTGCCCTACGATTGGGTGGCAACCAGTTCAGTTCAGGGTGTACCCCGCCTCCTGCCCGATGATAGCTGGGATAGGCTCCAGCACTCCCACGCCTTGTCAGGATAAGCGGCTCAGAAAATGGATGGATTCTGAAGTTAAGCACTTGGTTTGAACACTTAATCCTTTTTTAAATTTACTTGCTCTTATTTTGAAATTCACAACCCTACTTTTATTTAGTAAATTAGAAAACACACAGTTGTGCTCATGTTTGATTACCCAGGCAGAATTTGTAAGATGGGTACAATTATTTAAAGAAAACATGAAGGACCAGAAGAAACATTTACTTTTATTTTAATGGTATTCAAATTAAACGGTCAAGCATTTCATAAAAGCATTATCATTAAACAAAACATAACCAAAAATAAATTAATGATTGTTGCTCAGTCATCTGTCAGATTAATTAAAAAAAAAAAAAAAAAAATTCTGTCAGGGTATGTAAACTTGAGCCGCCGCCTTATCGTAGTGGAGGGGTTTGTGTGTCCCACTGATCCTAGAAGATAAGTTGTCTGGGGCTTTATGCCCCTGGCAGGGTCACCCATGGCAAACAGGTCCTAGGTGAGGGATCAGACAACGCACGGCTCAAAGACCACTTCTGATGACGATAAAAAATGGACTCGGGTTTCCCTTGCCCATACGCGGGTTACCGGGGCCCCCCTCTGGAGCCACGCCTGCAGGTGGGGGTCGAAGGCAAGCGCCTGCACCCATGGGGCCCGGCCGGGGACAGCCCGAAAGCGTAACGTGGGTCCCCCTTCCCATGGGCTCACCACCTGTGGGAGGGGCCATAGGGGTCGGGTGCAATGCGAGCTGGGTGGTGGCCGAAGGCTGGGACCTTGGCAATATGATCCCCGGCCACAGAAGCTGGCTCCAGGGACGTGGAACGTCACTGCCCTGGCAGGGAAGGAGCCCGAGCTGGTGTGTGAGGTTGAGAAGTTCCGACTAAATATAGTCTGACTTGCCTCCACGCACAGCTTTGGCTCTGGTACCAGTCCTCTCGAGAGGGGTTGGACTCTCTTCCACTCTGGAGTTGCCCACGGTAAGAGGCGCCGAGCAGGTGTGGGTATACTTATTGCTCCCCGGCTCGGCGCCTGGACGTTGGGGTTCACCCCGGTGGACGAGAGGGTTAGCCTCCCTCCGCCTTTGGGTGGGGGGACGGGTCCTGACTGTTGTTTGTGCCTATGCACTAAACAGCAGTTCAGAGTACCCACCCTTTTTGGAGTCCTTGGAGGGGGTGCTGGAGAGCGCACCCGCTGGGGACTCCATCGTTCTGTTGCGGGACTTCAATGCTCACGTGGGCAATGACAGTGAGACCTGGAAGGGAAGTGATTGGGAGGAACGCCCCACCCCCCCCGATAAGCGGTGTTCTGTGATTGGACTTCTGTGCTCATCACGGATTGCCCATAATGAACACTTGGCACCAGGACAGCGCAGTGCACCATCAACACTGTGTATAGTGGGGATGGAGCAGAGTCTGGGTTCTCTGAGGCAGGCTCTCCTATCTCTGGGGTTGAGGTCACCGAGGTGGTTAAAAAAACTCCTCGGGATTGACTTTCCCTACCCACTGGTCACGTTTTCCTTCTTCACTTGGATAGCCAAAAAAAACTCTTCCCACTGCCTGAACCATTTGTACAACCAAAGGCTACACAATAAACCATCGTGACATCGTTAAATCATATGACAACAAATATACAAGGACGGGAACACCAGCATGGAACAATAGCAAACAACGCCGAATGAACAGGATGTTTGGCTTGTGAGACGTCACAGCGCCGGAAAGAGACGAAGACCGGAAGGCGCTGGACGCAAAAAGCAGAAGGCGCATTCTTCATCATATTTATCAATTTAACTGCCGTATATCTGCTATATAATCACTTTGTAATGGCAGATGTAGTTTGTAAAGGGGTTCTAGAGTCGTCAAGAAAATATTTAAAATCTTTGTCCTCTGACCTTTAATACGATAGAGCTCACAAGCAGCCAACAAAACATTATGTAGCCTTGCAAGCTAGTGCCAGCACTAACGGTTGTACGTAACCATGCCGGCGTTATGTTGAATCATGCTCTAAAGTTTGTGTGTGTGTGACGTAATTTAATTACAATAAAGTAATTTAATTACAGCAAGTTAGCACCCATTATTTCTGTCATGTTGTAACGCTGGTTTGACCTGACTGATTAGAATACATGACCTGACTAGAAAATATTTTTGAAGACACTCAGTACATAGTACACAAGTACATAAAATAAATTAACAAGTCCGTTAAATAGACACATTCCTCACCTTGTGATCGGATCGGTGATCGGTTATCGTTTTTTTTAAACTCGGTGATCGATACCAGCTTAGTTACTCAAGGTGGCAGCGCGTGCATACGCAGCGGCTATTCCAATTTATACGTCAGTGTTTTAATCCGTCTTTGTCATGTCTACATGTTCCAAGGCGCAGATACAGTCGTAAGCTTCTGCTCGACATTGGCAGAACTACTTTTACGGAGTTAAAACGCTACTCTCAGCTACGGAACTCCGGTCTGCTCCAGGTGCCTACAACAGCTGCAACCCCCACTCCTGCGTCGCGCCCAGAGTGGAGGCACCATGAACAGCAAAGGTCAAGAAGCTGGATTACATTCAACTGCTCCGCTCTACCCATAAGACTATGGGAGAGTGCTGTTTTTGTGTTTGTGGAAACATGACTTAACAGCAGCGTTCCAGACAGTGCCATTCAGCTCGACCGGCTAGCGTGCTAACGAGCAGAAAGAACTCTCGAGGGAGGTCAGACTCGCGACAGCGGACTGTGTGTTTACATCTATGACGCCTGGTGCCGGGACGCCATCTCGGTCAGTCAACACTGCTCACCACTCCTGGAGTTTATGGCTCTGAAGTACCGATACATTTATTTACCAAGGGAATTCACTGCCATACTGTTTGTTGAGTCTGTATTCCCCCAAACTCCAGCAATAACAGGAGTGAGGCACTAAATGACCAATACCATCATGTCAGTGAATAGCTTGACGGGCAACCCAGATGCTTTCCTCATCCAAGCTGGGGACTTGAACAATGCTGAACCCAAGGCTGTTTCCTAAACTCTACTCAAACATTGACTTTCCAACACACCGAAATAACACTCTGGACAATGTTTTAGCCCACTGAGAGGGGCCTACAAGGCCCTTCCCCTCCCTCACCTCTGCGCCTCAGACCATCTCACTGTTATGCTCATGCCAGTTTACAGACCACTGGTTAAATTTGTTGTCTTGAGTTTGTTGTCACATTTCTGTCAGGCCAATTATACATTACTCGTGGACTCACTGTAGCAGTCCCGCCACGCTGCACTATTTGAAAAACTGTTGTTATTGTTGTATATACTGGCCACTCGTGTGCCTGAGTAGCATCTACAACATTTGCACAATCGAAGTCCCAGATTATCGCATAACTAGTTACTTTAAACTGCATACATTTCTTGAAGTCTCTGCGCCCTTTGCACAATGGTCATTGCACTGGACTATTGTTATATTAGTCATTTCAAACTGCTAGAGGACTGCATCTTTTTGCACAATTGTCCAAAAAAAATAAAGATTGTATCGGCATTACCACAACATTTGAACCATGTTCAAACAGGCTACCACCTACAACTCCATCATAGACCTTCAGGAGTACACAGAGACTGTTAGTGCCTACATCAACAAGTGCATGGAAGATGTCAGCACCACTAAGTCCATCACTGTCCGTGCTAATCAGAAGCCATGGCTGTGGGGGGAGGTCTGCAGACTACTGAAGGTCCGCACCGCGGATTTTAGATCTGGGGATGAGGAGGGCCCGAGGACAGCCAGGGCCAATTTGTCCGGTGGCATCAGGGAGGCCAAGAGGGAGTACTCCAGGAAGATTGCCCACCAGTTCAGTGACAGCGGTGACACCAGGAGTCTGTGGCATGATATTCACAAAATTATGGACTATAAAGCCTCACCACAGACCTGTGACAGCTCCACCTCCCTGCTAAATGTGCTAAATTACTTCTTTGCTCGCTTTGAGGCACACAACAGCACCCCTTTACACAAGACTCCACCCACTCCTGGTGACCCAGTGTTGACACTGACCCGGGACAGCGTGAGAAGTTCTCTCGATTGGATCAACACACGAAACGCCCCAGGCCCAGATAACACACCTGGTCGTGTTCTGAGGGACTGTGCAGCTGAACATACCTGGTTGTGTTCTGAAGGACTGTGCAGCTGAACTCACAGATGTCTTCGCGGACATCTTTAACACCTCCTTGACTCAGGGTGTTTTCCCCACGTGCTTCAAAGCCACCACCATCATCCCGGTCCCGAAGAAGTCATCTCCCGCTTACCTCAATGACTACCCTCCGGTAGCGCTCACTCCCATCCTGATGATGTCTGCTGTTCATAGACTTCAGATCAGCATTCAATACCATCATCCTTCAACAACTGCTCTACAAATTGGACCAGCTGGGGCTCAACACTGATGTGCAACTGGCTGCTGGACTTTCTGACAGGGAGTCCCCTCTTCCTCACCCTGCTGACCTATGACTGCACACCGACATACAGCTGCAACCTCTTCATCACGTTTGCAGACGACACACCTGTGATGGGTCTCATCAGCAACGGGGTTGAGAAAGGAATGACGCGAGCCACCAGGCTGCACGGACAATCTCTTCCTAAATGTGGAAAAAAACTAAGGAGATTGTTGTGGACTTCAGAAGAGCACACTCCCATCATGCTCCCCTGAACATCAACGGTGCTGCGGTGGAGAGTGTGTGCAGCATCAAGTTCCTGGGAGTGCACATCACAGAGGACCTCTCCTGGACCAGAAACGCCATCACTGGCTAGCGTCTCTACTACCTGCGCAAGCTGAGAAGAGCGAGAGCCCCGACCCCCATCATGTCCTCGTTCTACAGAGGGACCATAGATCACTGTGTGGTACGGAGCCTGCACCGCATCCTGCCGCAAGACTCTCCATCGCATAGTGAGGGCAGCTGAGAAGATCATTGGAACCTCTTTTTCCCTCCCTGCAGGACATTTACAGCACCGCCTCACCCACAAAACCCTCCGCATAGCGGGGGATGCCACCCATCCATCACACACTGTTCAGTCTACTGGCATCAGGGAGGAGACGGCGGAGACTGTGGGCCAGGATTAGCTGACTCAAAAACAGTTTTATTCATCAGGCTGTCAAGAATCTGAACTCTCTGCCCACCTGAACGCTGACGACCCACAAACATGCACATGCACAGACAAAGACACGAGACTCAGGGTCGTACCAGCCACTTTAGCAGCATTGTGGGTTTGTCATCTAATTTATAGATGACTTATTTGCCTTGGTTCTCTGACCTTGATTATGTTGCACACATCACCTGATCTTGATATCTGCACATTCAATTCATACTTTTTATACTGCATACACCACAGTTTTATTAAGCATTTTTATATTGATATTATTTGTAGTCTTTTGTAGCACCGCAGGCCCTTGAGTACCGTAATTCCAATCCTCCGTATGTGATACGCATATTGAATAATTGACAATAAAAGCACCGTGAACCATGAAAATCCTGATCGTGTCAAGCCTAATAGTTACAGGTACATCGCAATAAATTAGAAAAGTGTCAAAAGCTTAATTTAGTTCGGTGAAAGAATGAAATATTTCAATTGTTTCATATATGCACAGTATAATAATTTTGATGATTATAACTTACAGCAAACATAACCCACAAATTTCCCATCTCTAGAAATTATAACATTACGGAACAATCAAGAAACAATGACTTAGAATATAGAAATTTAGGCAGGAATTTGCACTCTGAAAAGTATTTTCCCAAGTGTTTAATGAATCTACATAACGTATGAGTACTGAAATAAATAGACTTTTCTACCATCTTCTAATTTATTGAGATGTACCTGTACATTTGGTCGCACTAACTTCCAATCCTCCACAGCTTCTGTGAGACCTTTGTCTAAATCATCAGAAGCGTGACTGTTGAGGAGGTGTGTCTGAAGAACGCTGCTTTTCACCTTCTACCTTCATATAACAGTATGTCTATGACACGCTTGTCATCTGGGACATACATAATACTAAAACCAAAGTACCGTATTTTCACGACCATATGGTGCACCGTATTAAAAGGCGCAGTCTCCGCTACGGGGTCTATTTCTGTATTTAACGCATACATAAGGTGCACCGTATTATTGGGCGCAGGCATGGTAAAACATACGGTAGCATGCATGCATGCACGCTAAAACAATGTTTTGAAAAAGGCAGCGGGAGCAAAACTGAGTTCGCTTGTACTTTATTGAACTATTTAACAATGTACTCACATTATTTTTTGATCAATCCTCATCCACAAATCCATCAAAGTCCTCATCTTCTGTATCCAAAATGAACAGCTGGGCAAGTTCTCCAACAAACATGCCAGATTCCCTCTCGTCATTGTCAGAGTCAATCTCGTTGCCGGGGGGCTTTCGCGAAAGCTCGGACAACAGTCAAAGCAGATACCTTAGCCCAAGCAGCCACAATCCATTCACATATAGTGGCGTAACTGGCCTGGCGTTACCTCCCAGTCTTAGTTGCACTTGGTTTTTCACAGCGGCTGTGAGATGTGCACGCATGGAGTTATAGATCAACAGGGACGGTGGCGCGTGGAAAAAAAACATCCGGTCTCTTTACGTACACCTCACTCAGCCACTCTCTCATTTTCTACGCGTCCATCCAGCCCTTTTGATTGGCCTTTATGTTGACTTCGGCTGGAAACTTTTCTTTCGGCAGCATATTCCTCTTAAAAATCACCATAGGTGGCAGTTTCTGTCCATTACCATGGCAACCAAGCACAACAGTAAAAGCCGACTTCTCATGCCCCGTTGTGCGTATCGCTACCGTGGTGGTCCCCTTCTCTGTCGAAAGTGAGCGGCACCACGTCCGTGTTGGTGATGTGGTTGGGCTGGATGTGTTTGTCGGCAATCTTTTTATTGCAGTAGGAGCGGAAGATGGCCAGCTTTTCCTTGTAATCCACCGGAATTTGCTGCGTCACAGTAGTCCTTGCCCGGATGGATAGATGGCGCCGTTTCATAAAATGAAAGCACAAAGACGGACCTCCTTGAAAATGTTCCATTTTAATTTCTTCTGCAAGCGTTATTGCCCTCAGTCGAATGGTGACTGTAGAGACGCATCTCCCGGCTGTTCTTTGCTCATTATTCCATTGCTCCAGTTGGTCTTCCAACTCGGGCTACCTCGCCTTGTTTCTGCGGAAACTCAGCTTCGTCTTCTTGACTTGGCGAAGCTCGTTTTCCTGCTTCCTCCACTTGCGAACCGTGGATTCGTTGATCTTGAATTCTCTCGCGGCTGCTCGATTCCCATGTTCCTCCACTCATCAAAGTCACAATAACAACATTTACAGATTTTGGAACACGGCGCACACATAAGGCGCGCCACATTATAAGGCGCCCCGTCCAGTTCGGAGAAAATTTAAGACTTTTAAGTGCGCCTTATGGTCGTGAAAATACGGTAGTTCCAAAGGGCAGATTTGAAGGATGGGGGAGGATTTTCGATTTCGGGCCGGCCTATGGCACTGGCCATGTTGCAACGGCGCGTTAGCTTCTGTCTCAGTAGCTTGGGATGTGTTCGGAAATATCATCCGGCGCTGCTCTGCTACATTCAGAGTAGCGTTAAGGCCTCTTTATACTCCCGCAGTCACACGGCCGACAACCCCCACATTGCATCAAGTGACCGACGAATTCCCCTGCACGGCCCATCTGCGTAGCTTGACGCGCACACATCAAAAATTGTTGCTGCGCGTCGAACGCTGCGGAGATCATCTATCGTGATTGGTCCGTTTTAGTCACATGCTGTAATGACGTACTCAGATTGCCCCTTGGTTCTACGTACCATCTACGCTGCCGTCTTCTCGATTGATTTTGCAGCATAATTAAACGTATCATCTTGGTCATCGAGTTCCATTTGTTCTAGCAGAATCTTTTCCACGGTCACCATTGTTGTTGCTTTGTTCCATGTTACGGAAAGGAAAGTAAAAACAGCTACCGGAAATGGCCCAAAAAAATGCAGAGGAAACTCCACCCTGTGGTGTCCTTGCCAATACCATCTGAAGTGACACCCCCGACTTGGAGGTGAACTGCAGTACATTTTCAAAACTGCGCGCGTGGGTTGCGCTCGAGTATAAAATCCAACTACGCATGGGACAGCCGCAGTGACGTCAGCGCGACCGCCGTCCCCGCGAATATAAAGATTAGGGTGTCAGGGTGAATTTTTGAACGCACCCTTCCTTGGTCAGAATGAACATGTGAGAGGAGCAGCATCATGGATCTGCGCTCAACAAAGGCGTAACGTGGAGTAGTTTAGCACAGCTCCTCGTCATCAGAGGTTTATACAGTAGAAAATACGTAATAAGAGTAAAATAACAGTTTGCCATTAGTGCGCACCGAACCGTGACCATTGTATCGAACGACTCAATACAGATTAATGTATTGTTGCACCACTAAGTTACGGTTTTATGGTCTAGCATTAAAAGATGCATTAAAATGACACTGATTGGAACCTAGTTGTGGATGTGTGTGTGTCCCCCGCCCCCCGCCCATCCTACCTCCTGCTGCTCAGCTTCTGTGGTGAGGTGCTTTGCAGACTGGTGTTCAGAGACACCACTACACACCAGCTCCAACTGGCGCACCCCTGCAGGATGTACAATGGAGGGTGGATTCCTGTACTGAGACTTGATGGCATCTGGCACCTGAAACCAAACAGCAGTTGTTAAAAAAAAAAAAATATATATATATATATATATATATATATGCACAACAAAACAGGCACTTCTGAAACATTCCAGTTTCTCTGAATGGATACACAAACACACAATGTACTAACACACACTCTACCTTGATGGTCCTTTTGTTGTACTGCTGAGTGGTCTGACAGTTTGGTGAAAACTGCCGATGCACTCTGCGTAGGAAATCCAACTTGACAGCATGTTGGGACATTCTGTCCTGAAAATCATCGAAAAGCTGACACCGACTGGACAGGCTAAGGCTCCTCTGACTTAGCTGAGCAAGAAAAGTATTTTTGAAAAGATTAGCATTGTATTTAAACAGAGAAAAACAGTAACTTGCAGTCCTACACCACTCACCACTAAATGCTCAACATGATTCGGGCACATCCATTTTCCAGCAGGGAAAGCTGTAAGAGGTGGGTCCAGACAGTCCGTGTGGAAGAGGAGAGGACAATAGTCACACTGTATCAAGGGAGCCAACCTGCAACTCCTACAGGAAGTAACAAAAGATAATTGCTGCAAAACAATTAAGGATATAACTGATCTGTGTATATGCCTGTGCAGACAAGATTTGCATACCTGTTGCATGAAAAACAGACTTTGACTGGTAATGGTACCAGACCATTAGAATCTAGTTCATATTGCGGTCGCCTGAACGGCCTCACAAGCAATTCCTCCTTTCTCCTTCGTTTACTGCTGCCTGAACACCCAGATTAGGGGTTTGTTAATCACTCAAGAAGTGCTGAACACATTACAAGTTAGAATTGTGTTAACTGACTTTCACTTGACAATGTTTAGGTACGGACTGACCTGGCAACGCAGTGGTACATGTAAGTTCACTGGGTAGCTGGAACTGTGTGGGATTTCTCTCCATTGCAGCTGCTATAAGCAGCTCAAAAGGCCTCTTGAGAAGACGTGGCATTGGAGATGACAATGCGTTGCTCTCGAGCTCGGCGCCCTGAACATCATCCTCAGGGTCGGCTGCCTCCTCTTCTCCGTCGTTCTGCTCCTCTGAGGGGGTAGGGGTCGACGAAGTATTGGAAGTTGGCGTGCCTGGCCGGCTGCTTGGCCTGCTGCTACTCCTACGGTCCAAGAGGCGTACCTGGGCCACGCGAAGACCAGGCCCTGCTGCTCCAGCCCCTGGAGGAAGGCCATCAAGACGCAGTGGGCCAGCCCCAAGCTCCAGCTCCATAGCTGGAGAGGAAGAGCGCTTAGCAGAGGACTTTTCCAGCAAGCCGTTGGTCTGTTCAGACTTTTGCTCTCGCTTCTGAAAGAAATAATTTGAAAAATACCCAGCTTTTACCAGGAAATTCTTTTGTTTTAAGTTCGGTGGCAACACCAATAGGTTTGGCGGAGGACTGAAATTTAATTGTGGAAGAAGAAAATAAAATACACACAAACCCACCTTTTTTCGAACATTGCAGCGATGACACATCCATTCTCCTGGAGGAAGCATCTCTTCACTCAGGGGTGGGTCACTATGGTTCAAACAATCAGTCGGTAAGCCAGTTGTCAGTTTTTAAATAGAATAACAAATATGCATTGTCTGAAAATATAATTATATAGCAACTAAAAATAAATCACTCCCAAATTGGTAAGGAAATCCACGACCTGTCTCTTTCTGCTGAACAGACGTAACTACATTTTAGAAATGCAAAGCATGCTTTGGCTTGCGGATTCAATCATTTGCCTATTTTAGAAATGCAGCACAAGTTATGTGTGTAAGCAAGTGTGTGACAGAAGAACTAAGGCACTGACTAAGCATCATGACAAAGTTAAGAGTGATAAAGGATGGGCTAAAGCTGCTTTGTGTTAACCACGACTTGATGGCCAGCCGCAGGGGAGACAATGCGAGGAAAGGAACACAACAACTATCAAAATGACCCCACATTTAGGAATGAAAAGCACACAACCACAGCTTTGTCTAAGATTGAATGAAGTCTCATGACTGGCCAGGTGAAGGCTTCCACCTTGACCATACGTGGAGACTGCTCTTGCGGTGTGGTCTGTGCAGTTATGCATCCATTTATCCAAATGCCAAAAGTTGCACTGCTCAACTAAAACACGCTAAGTGGTAGCAAATAATTTATTCTAATTACAGGAGACACTCCTCTCTCCTCGTCATCCGAAAATGTCCTTTTCTTTCTTATTTGTCAGTGAGGAGTCCCCCGTCCCCCGTCCCACACACACACACACACAAGCTACATGTTAAAAGGCTTTGTAAGATGGCGGTAGAAGAGAAAGCAGCAGCAGGGAGGTCGCCATATTGTAAACAGACTCCATTTTTTTTTTTTTTTTAGCAGCGGCCACAGCTCGTCCGGCGGGATTGAGAAAAGAGTGAGAATTTACCAGCACTGGAGGTGGAAGGCTGCAGGGCAGTGGTCACAGCACAACAAATCCCCTCCTTCTCTACAACTATCGCAGGTGTCGTGGTTGGTGGCCCTGCCGCTTCTCCGGACGTCTCTCCCCAACTTCCGACTTCTCTTTTCGACCTCCTCAGACTTCGGGGGCGCCAGAAGCGTCTGAATTTGCTGTGGATGTGGTTTTTTTTTTTGCGAGAATCGGTCACGACTTTCCGATATACTGCACTTATTTATACATAGCGTATTCAGCTTGACGTCCACCGAAAGGCTTGAATTTCAGGGTCATTACTGTGGCCTCAACTCATTACATCGACTGTTAGCAAAGGCTAAACTATACAATTAATTAACATTATAGATACATATATTAACACGTGTATTGAGAAGAGTACTCGGCTTCTGGGCCAAGAAACCTTACCTCCATTAAGCCCCCAGATGTATCCAAGTCGTACACAATCGTCGGGGTCTCCATTTTGTCCCACATTCATCCAGGGCAAGAGTACCAAATTCTAAGGGCAATCCTTATTGCTATTAGGCAAACGGTAACGAGTGTTGACCCGGCAATACGCCGCTGTGTGTTTCCAAATGAATTGGACAAGAAACTGGAGCGTTCGTTAGCCGGCTAATGCGCTAACGACGACGTCAAAGCAGTCAAGGTTGCGGGACTAGCGAAGTCGCTAGCTGGGCCGCACAACAAACAAAGTGAGCGACAATCGCCTGTTAAAACACTGAATTCTTCGGACCGCCTTTTAACGGTAAGACCAATCCAATATGGCGTAGGTTGTATCCAAATACGCCCGCTGTTTGCTACAAAACCCCCGCGTGCGGCCTAGCTGGCTAGCCATGTTTCTCGTTTCTGCTCCTGCAAAAATGTGCCGTGTAAATCTGCAAAGCCCTCCGCTCCCATTGTCAACGGAGGACGCGCTCCCAAAACATAACCGCCGACAAAGCGGACGCGATCCAAGTTGCACCAATTCCACACGCCTGTGCAATGGAATCCAATGGCAAGGTAAGCCGAGATTCGAATTTGGACGATGTTATTGTTGTGAAAAGGCCAATGCAGCTATACTGGCTGCTAGCAACATCATATCGCTCTCTCTCTCTTTCTCTCTTTCTCCCCCCCTCCCGCCTGCTTTGGCGCAACCGCGAACCGCCGACCGCGCATGCGCAGTGGAGCGGATACGCGAATGACCAGCGGCATAAACCAATACCAATTTGGTCGAGTGGGGTTTTTCGGTATTTCCGGTTACTAAGACGCGGAACACAGTCAACAAATGAAGCCGATTAACCGCAACAACAACAACAACAAAAACATTTAATTTTTTTTTTTTTTTTTTTTACAAATGATACCTCACCTTCCGAGCACTCCCGTAAATGTGAGTGTTTTTGTCAAGCTTTCGCAAAGAGTAGAACTGCAACATCGAAATGAAAAAAAATAAAATAAAATAAAAACATAACCACTAGTTGGAGAATAGAAATAGTCAACACAAACATAGAAAATGAACAGTGTGAAGAAGATCACTTTGGAAATGTAGTTATAATGACAAGTCGCCCTGTTCAAAATGTAATAGTCGTATGAGTAGTTGCATTTCTTTCTCAAAGTAATTGAATCAAATATTGAAATTACATTTAAATTCATATGGATTCGTTTTTGTTCATTTGGAATAGAATGCATCAACAGGAGTATCCTCGAAAAAAAAAAAAAATTGGATGTATGAACATTTCCGAAAGCAAATGTCATTTATTTACACATTTTCTCCCAGTAATGTAATGTGTCATTTTCATGTTAGAAAAGAAGAAAACTAAATATGGAACACATTTATTAGCTACATTAGCCTATCTATGGACAATGTCTGAAAACGAAGACGTGGACAGACTGTCAATAGCCTCCTCTGTTGTAGTATTGTAATTTTACCAACAGATGGCGGTGTTGCTCTGTTACCAGGGTGTGACTGCAGAATAGAAGAGTATTTAGATTAGAAACATTCCCAAAGTTAGTGACATATACATGTCGATAAATGCACACACAGGCATAACACAGGCACACAGTGCAAATTAGTACACATTTGAATGGTGTAATACTGTAGAAAGTTACACAGGTACTGTACAGTAGATACCAGGGGCGTGGCACCGCATTCTGTGGCTCCATATGTAAACCTCCTGACGGGGCCCCCTACACCCCTGGTCTCAGAACATGACAAAAGAGATTTCGATTAGTTCTATTTCTCGTTTGTATTTTATTCTTCATCTTGTGTCGAGGGATTTTATCTTGTATCTGTTATTATTATTATATTTTATTCTTTTTTTTAAAGTTAGTTTTTTTTTTTTTTTTTGCACATATATACTGCGAATAGTGCAAATCCGCAAATAATTGGCGCCCATTATAATTGGATTGGGCTAATGACAAGACGCATGAATAAATAGCAATTTGGTCGAGTATGGTTGAAAAAAAAATGTGAAAAACAATTGAATTCATGTTTTTTCTTTTTAATGAAATTTGAAAATAAAATTGCAAACAGGTGAATCCGCACATGCCGAACCGCAAGTATGCAGGGGTAAGGATGTGTACCTTTCACATTTCAACCGGTACCTGGGAATCAGTACAGGTACTCAGTTTTTTTTAACCAATTTTCTGTACTTGTGTGTGTGTGTTTATGTGGTGTGCTAATAAATATTTTGTTCAATAATAATTTTGATTTGATTTTTGAAAAGTTTTTCAATTTAACATGACATTTGACTATATAAACGTTATTACAAAAGGGCAAAGCAAACTTATTCGCAAGGACCTGCACAAGGAACAAAGATAAACAGTAATTGTATTGTGATAAGTAACGCAGGCTAAAAATCCAAGCTTTTCAACATGCACATACTGTATCTAATACAGTTGATCTAATACCACTGTCATCGGCCTCATCAGGGACGGGTGACGAGTCTGCTTAGGGTTAGGGTTAGCTCCATAGGGTAACCTACTCGTCACTTTAAACCGCATACACTCCTTGAAGTCTCTGCACCCTTTGCACAATGGTCATTGCACCGGACTATTGCAATATTAGTCATTCGAACTGCTCTAAGTGCTAGAGGACTCTGCATCTTTTGTACAATTGTAAAAACAAAAAAAAAAAAAAAAACATACCGGCATTACCAGATAACTATTAACCCTTTATTGCTCAGTGACTGTTTTTTTGTCAATGTCTTTTATGTCTCCAAAGTGTTCTCTGTCAATTGACTGTCTGTTGTCGTACTAGAGCGGCTCCGACTACCGGAGACAAATTCCTTGTGTGTTTTTTGGACATACTTGGCAAATAAAGATGATTCTGATTCTGAATCTCCAAAGCCAAATTTGCGAAATACTGCAAACAGGAAAGCCCAGTTAACTTTATCGAAAGCTTTCTCTGCGTCAAGTGACATGATGATTGCGTTTAGATTTTTACGCTGTGACATGCTCATTAAATTTAATAGATGTCTGACATTATTTGTGGAATTTATACCTTTAATAAAGCCTGTCTGGTCAGTGGATTATCGACAGAAGTACCTTTTCAAGTCTCGTCGTGAGGGCTTTTGAGAAAAATTGCCTTTTAATTGAGTAATTTCTGCAGAAGCGACGTGCAGCTGTCTTTGTTGCGCTCCAGAAATTAGTTCGCCAGAGCTAAGGGCCTGAGTTAATTTATCGTTTTCACAGGTTAATTCGACGCCGTCTTCGACATCAACTGCGCAGCCTCAGCTGCAGCAGTGAGGTCGGCTATCTGGGCCTCCGCATCATCACGGTGCGTTTCACGGCCAAGTTTAAACGAGTGATGGTTTCTGTCAGCTGGGCAGTTAACTCGACTTGTTTGTGCTGTTCAGCTTCCAGCCTGTGCTTCACCCGGTCATCCTCTAAGTCGCTTCTTTTTAATTATGACACTAAATTCAACACCATCAGGCATCGTTTGCATCGCACGAGATTCCTATCTTTGAACATCTTGTGTTCCGCGTCGCTCATGAGTTGTGCGATATTAAGGACTTGAAGACTAGCGTCTTTGACGGATTCTGCATAACCTGGGTTGAGGTTTTTAGTTAGGTTGCTTACAAGCTGCTTGAACATTTCTTTTATCTTTCCACAGTTCAAAGCATGCAGCACTCAAAACAATGGATATCTGAATAACATTCAACAATACAACAAATTCACTCCAGTTTGACTGTGAGGGCAACTCTTGGCTTCCTCACATTCACAACTGCTCACAACCTTGTATCGCTATGGTAACAGAATGACGCTCACACACGGCTCCACATGAAAGTGCCTACACCAATATTTTTGTGACAAAAATTGTGACTTTTGTGTGTCCAAATGGGACATGAACATGGTCCCCACTCGGGGCACCAATCTGTAGCGTATATTGGTTTGGATAAAAGCATAATTAATTTGAAAAGGCAGTCAGCGAGTCAACGCCTGCGATTCCCTCCAAGATAATTCAAGCGAATGTTAGAATGTTGCAATCAAAGCTATCTTTGTCTCGTATAGGGCACCATTCTTATATTATTTTTTTTAGGGAAAGTGACAAAAAACCTCTTCATCAATCTCTGTTCTCTAGAAGGCTCGCTGCATTCAAAAGGGTAATAGTTGTCGATTTCAGTGGTCAAATGTTGCACTCAAACACACAGTACACAACAGGGGTTTTAATGTAGAGAAAATTTGATGAAAACTACAAGGAAACTTAGGGAACAGATGCAGAGGGACTTGACTACAAAAATCAAAGGTAAACATAGCTAAAGAACAAGATATAGGACGAATGGCTGAACTTGTGATGTGAGCGTGAAAGGAGTTGATGCGTGTTGAGCGATGATAAAGCTGGGTATCTTTGTGATTAATTAATTCATGAATTGAATTGAATCCCACATTTTTATGCACTAATTAGTACTGGGTAAACATCAAGGTGTACTCACGTTAGGGAGATCAAGCTAGTCAAGCGGGTCTTTTCTTCTGATGTCTTGACAGGACGCTGACAGGTTGATTTTAAGAAAAAGATGGGGGGGGGGGGGGAGGATACACAGTAGGGGACTAAAACACAATAAGAAGGATGCTTGTCACGCACTCAGAGAGTAGCACAAACCCTAACCCATGAAAATCCTTTCTGCCTCGGCATGCACACTGGCAACTCAAACTCTGACTTTATGCTAGGAGAAGCATCGTTGAGGAGTTGTGCAGAGTTGTCTCTTTGGCCTGGCGAGTGTTGAATCGGCTGGGAAGTTGCTTTGCCGGGCCGAGCCCATGTGGCTCAATCGACCTTGTGGCGTGGGGGGAAGGAGAGAACGCGGTTGTTTTGGCTGTCGCCGAGGTTTTGGAGCTTTGCAGGAAACAAGGGCGCTTCGTTATTTGCTTAACAAGCTCTGGTGGTTCGAGGGTGCTCTGGAGTGTTGGTATTCTTTTTTTTTTTTTTTTTTTTTATTGCTCCTTTTAATTTATTGTTTTGAAGAAATACATATGGGTGTACCCCGCCTCCTGCCCGATGATAGCTGGGATAGGCTCCAGCACGAAGCGGCTCAGAAAATGGATGGACTTCCTTTCTGTAGTGGCCAATAGTGAAACTGCACAAATACTTTAGTAATTGGCACGGCAGTTCTTTTGAGGGTACCGGATCACTAGAATCCGTTAAGTTCAAAAGATTCGTTCAAAAGATTAGTTCATCGAATCGTGAAATTTTTTTTCACACACATTTAAGTGCTTTCTCATTCAGTTAATGATTTAGCCCTGAGTTCACATTCACGTTGACCAGGACTATGCGTTGTTGTTGACACGTTTTGTAAACTAGGAATGGCGGGTAGGTTAAAAAAAAAAAAAAAAAAAAGCAAAGTTGTCACCTAATCTCTCGCTCAGCAAGCTCTCAAACACCCGGCTTCGGTCGTGATTTGTGAACATCCGTGCGGCAAGCTCAGCTACCGCACATATTTGGAATCAGATTTGTGCCAAAAAGATTCACACAAAACTTTTTAAATCGCAAACGCAATGACGACTTTTGCGTTTGCATTTCAGTTTTTTCGCTTACGTTTTAGTTTTTTTTCGTTTACGGTTCAGTTTTTTTCGTTTACAGTTTCAGTTTTACGTTTGCTTTTTTCGCTGACTTTTGGCACAAACCTATCGGGTGGGTGGGCTTTATGAGAACTGTGTCTTTATTGGCTAATTTGTTTTGAGTGACAGCTAATGCCCCGGATGTGATTTTTTTTTCGCGTCACACTAAGCAGCAGAGCCAACATTAAGAATGCAAGATTAAATTTTCGATCACCTTAAGGAAGGGTAAGTATCTATCGTATATGTTCTCAATGTTGTACTAGGAAGACGTGATGTAACATTATGCTTGTAATGTTAGAAGTGCACAGCCACAGTTTATCAACAATTTAGCAGCTAAATACCGTTAGCTATATTGCTAACGTTAGCTAACATACTGACTCGTCTGTACTGTTTGCTATATGGCCACTAGCCACATTTCTTTATCATCTTATGATGATTACATTATTAAATAAAATGTTGCTAGTAATCTGATAATGCTGGTATAATTTTTTTTTTTTTTTTTTTTTTTTTTGACAATTGTGCAAAATGATAGAGTCATCTAGCACTTAGAGCAGTTTGAATGACTAATATAGCAAGAGTCCGGTGCAATGACCATTGTGCAAAGGGCGCCGAGACTTTAAGGAATGTATGCAGTTTAAAGTGACTAGTAGTGTGTCTGGGGACATAGTCTGGGACAATGTCGAATGGGCAAATGTTGCAGATACTCCTCAGTCAGTGTGCAAGTGGGGCAGATGCTACTCTGGCATGAGTGGCCAGTATTGGTCAACAACAGATATGCAAAAAGTGCAGCGTGGCGAGACAACCACAGTGAGTTCACGATTAATGTATATTTGGCCCGACAGAAATGTGACAACAAACGCAAGAAAAAAAAAATTGCAGCACGTTGCAATGGAATTGTAAGTTAGCTGTTTAAGAAGTTGATGGCAAGAGGGAAGAAGCTGTTGGAAAGTCTGCTAGTTTTAGTTTGCATTGATCGGTAGCGCTCTTGAACAAGAGACCACGTCAGAAGTGTCTCGCCTGGGCTAAAGACAAAAAGGGCTCGACTGCTACTGAGTGGTCCAGAGTTATGTTCTCTGATGAAAGTAAACTTTGCATGTCCTTTGGAAATCAAGTTTCCAGAGTCTGGAGTAAGAGAGGAGAGGCACAGAATTCATGTTGCTTGAGGTCGAGTGCAAAGTTTCCACAGTCAGTGATGGTTCGGGTTGCCATGACATGTGCTGGTGTTGGTCCACTGTGTTTCCTTAGGTCCAAGGTCTACGCAGCCGTCTACCAGGAAGTTTTAGAGCACTTCATGTGTCCTGCTGCTGACCAACGTTATGCAGATGCAGATTTCATTTTCCAACAGGACTTGGCACCTGCACACAGTGCCAAAGCTACCAGTACCTACTTTCAGGACCTTGGTATCCCTGTTCATGATTGGCCAGCAAACTCTCCTGACCTCAACCCATAGAAAGTCTATGGGGTATTGTGAAGAGGACAATGCGATAATGCCAGACCCAACAATGCAGAAGAGCTGAAGGCCACTAGGCTCTCACAACACCTGAGCAGTGCCACAGACTGATCGACTCCATGCCACACTGCATTGCTGCAGTAATTCAGGCAAAAGGAGCCCCAATTAAGTATTGAGTGCTGCACATGCTCATACTTTTCATGTTCATACTTTTTAGTTGGCCAACATTTCTGGAAATATATTTTTTTGTATCGGTCTTAAGTAATATTCAAATTTTCTCAGATACTGAATTTTGGATTTTAATTAAAACATTTTATTAAAAAAAATATAAAAATGATTAGCAGACTTCATAAAGAAAATAATGGTAGGAGACGTGCCAACATAAAACACAGACATGACTGGGGGCTTACCACGACAGTAGTAACTAGGGAGTGGGGTGGGGCGGGGGGGGGGGGGGGGGGGGGGGGCGTTCGAAATGCACACAGCACCCGTGAGACAGCAAACCAAACCAAAATAAGTGAAAAAGGAACCACCACCAGGGAACCACTGCTGGTCCTCAGCACCTGTCGAAACAATAGAAAAGGAGCAACGAATTATCAAAAATAGGAAACCAAATGTATAAACACAGAAGGGAATATAATAAAAGGACAAATTCAAGGATAATGAAACATAAACATCGGAAATAAGATACTGATACTAATTAATAGTCTGCATATTCACAATAAGGACCAGACACACAATTGGAAGTCTTCATTGGGCGACCAGGACACTCCACTCTACTCAAATTGGGCAACGTTGTGTCCAATTTGCACCTGAGCCACACAGTCTTGCGTCTGGTCACCAATGGACAGCCGGCAGCCGAAGCCTTAAAAAAAAAATAAAGTCACATAAATGACGGTCTCAAGGGAGAGACTCAAAAGAGTCTAAAAGAGCCAAGAGAGCTTTGTGGCTCGAGACAGCAGCCAACGACAGCCACACTGAAAAATGAATGAAATAAATTGATCAGGAAGTGGCACTGTGGTAGACTGGTTAGCACATCTGCCTCACAATTCTGAGGACCCAGGTTCAAATCCGGCCTCACCTGTATGGAGTTTGCATGTTCTCCCCGTGCCTGCGTGGGTTTTCTCCGGGTACTACCGTTTCCTCCCACATCCCCAAAACATGCATGGTAGCTTAATTAAAGACTCTAAATTGCCCGTAGGTGTTAATGGTTGTTTGTTTATATGTGCCCTGCGATTGGGTGGCGACTAGTTCAGGGTGTACCCCGTCACTTTCCCAAAGATAGCAGGGATAGGCTCCAGCACACCCGCGACCCTCGTGAGGATAAGCGGTACGGAATATTAATGACTGAATGAAATTGATCAGGAAATGAGTTTGAAATAAGTTAACAAAGGCAGCAAATAAAGATGTCCTACCGGAGAGCAGGGTTAGATCAGGTGGCGACAGCAGGAACCATGCAGCTCGACCCTGCTTTTGATGGCTGGGAGAGAATCCTTATTAATTCCCTCACCAGATCACCAGCAGCAAGATGTAAACAGTCGGACAACTTAATGCCTTACCCACAAGAAGCGCCGCGCGCCCGCACAGACCCCACAGGGAAGCCCAGCTCCAAGTCACACCACACTGTCGTAACGGAGCAAAACCGACGGCGTAAAACGCCATGCACGTGGAACCAAATGGATTGAGTCGAACAATAGAACATGTGTACCTTGTCAGATTACAACGCCACACTCCTCTCTATGACTACCAGTCGGGGACGTAGTAGTCATCGTAATGGGGGGGAGGTGAGTTTCCACTGGAGCCGGGTCCCTCTGGCTGGATGGATTCTTGGGGTGGGGGGCTCACCTCTTGTGCTCCATGGTTGCTCTCTGGGGTGCCCCCCTTATTGTTCCCCTATCGGGTGCCCCTATCCGCCCTCCTTTCCACCAAGCGGGGGACAGTGTCTCGCCCTCTGGCCGGGCGGGGACTGACTAAATTGGCGGGTCCTGAGGTTTGTGGGGCGGGGTGGCTCGCTCTCCTGGGTGGAGGGGCGTTGGGCCCCTGCGGCCTCCTCCAGGTGCCCGGTTTTGGGGCGCCTCAGTGGGGCCGGTGGACCACCCTGGGTCCCTCGGTGTGAGTGGTGTCCCTCAGTGTCTTTGGCTCCTGGGCCCGACCCCGCCTCTCGAGTGGGTGGAGTGGCGTTCTCAGCCCCCGTGGTGCATGCACAGCAATTACCAGACTCTTCTAGTGTGCTTGCGAGACAGTGCCAATTCACTTGTATGTGTCCGCAGACACACACCCTAGGACTTAATTGCTGGGTGTGGGGCCACTCACTCGTTGTGATAATTCATAACTATGCAAACTTCCTGACTATACCCTCACTTTCACTGGGTTTCTATAGATGTTTAGAATTTACATAGCCACTCCCACCACACTTAAATTGTACAGCTGGCTCCACTACATCTGTCCTGCATGGTTCCTGTTAGAATAAAAGTACATTTGTTATCCCATATTTACTCTTATAGTATTTTCAAAGCATGCATTTAGCAGTATGTTGATTGTATCATGTGTATTGACGTTGTCTGTGATTCTGTTTACACATTGCTGCTATGTGCTCCCCCAACTGTATAGCAGCAACAGCTGTGTAACTAGGAACCGCCCTAAGAAAATAAAAAGAGAGGAAGTTTGTTCAGAGCGGTAGGAGTTTGTAAACTGCGAACAACTCTTAATCACTCTCCTCGCGAGTATAAAAACCATCTCTTGTCTTCCTTTCTTGTTTATTGTTTATTAAATGTTCTAGGTTGTTTGAACCTGACATTAACTTGGTCCTTCGAGCTGGGTGCCAAAATACCTAAGGATTCCAGCGGGTGTGGTGGACTCCAGAAAGACCGTGGCCACGGCAGGCTCCCTAGAGTGAGCCAGAGATCCTTTTTCCAGGACTGGACTTCAACCCACCATCTGGGATCTGACGGTTGACGGCATTCCGATGGAGGGAAGACAACAGTGGTGAGTTAAACTTCATTAAAGGGGGGAAGTGAATGACTGGATGTCATTGTACGTTAATGACTGGAGGTCATTGCGTGTTGGGAAAACCCTGTGAATACTAGTAAATGAGGGACGGCGGAGTCCAATAAATTCCGTAGAAAAAGGACGGCGGAGTCCTGTGTACACTTAAATTCCGTGAAAATCACAGTAATAAAGCGCTTGTGTGACTGAGAAGTGAATGCATGGAGATAAAATATCACAAGTATTTATCTCATATAAAACAGTGGGATTGTAAACAGCAGACTAGTGTGGATGTGTGTTTTGGACATACTTGGCAAATAAAGATGATTCTGATTCAGATTCTGATTCTGATGCAAAGGCAAGAATTCTCCACCAGAAAAGGTTGAAGTGAGAATTAGCACAACAGAAAATTTGAGTTGCTGTCCTACTGATAAGAAACCAGTTTTTAGAACATCCTGGGTGTTGACAAACTGGACCAAATTCTCTAAAATGGGGAAAGGAAGTAGTAAAATAAAACCCAGGGATACACTGCAGTGTAAAAATTGGAAGTTCATTAAAAAACAGGATCCTGATAAAATTTAATATTTAGACACATGGATAACTGAACACGGCTTTAGTGGTTGGTTAAATACACAAAAAATAGCCGCGTTGCAGGAATCAATTATAAAAAGAAGAGAAAAAAAGAAAATGATTTTGAACAAACAGAATACTGGATGAGAATTTGAGAGGGAGACAGAGAACAGAAAGGAAAAAGAATGTGAAAAGAAAGACAGGGAATGTGTAGAAAAGGAAAAAGAACAATTAATGTTCCATAGAAAGGAGGATGATCAAACAGGATCAGTGTCAAGGAGAAGAGAAAGAATTGTTGAAATAAGTGAAAACGGGGGAGGTGTAACTGCCCCCCTTTATCCCAAATTACCACCACCTCCACATTATGAGGCAACACCACACAGAATGACTGGATCAGACGGAACTGACTTGAAATGGTCAAAACAACTGGGAGAATTGCTATCTCCCGCACCGACTACTCCACAAATAACTAATACGTCACCTTACCAAGGAGACCTGTAGCCAATCCAAACACCCAAGATGGTGCTGGCCCGACTATTTTAGTTTATAGGACTTGGACTATGGACGACGTAAAAAAGACCGTAGAAGGACTGACACCACATAAAGCAGACATAAACCAGTTTGTGGAGGAATTGGAAAATTTAAGGCGATCATATTATTGAAATGGTGCGGAAATCCAACAAGTGTGGATGACGGCCATGGGTCCAGATTGACATAATATTAGAGGACCATGGAATCCAAGAGATGAAAATGGGATTTTGGCCCATGATAGTCGCAAATTGGGACACCGGGTGGAAGCATTAATTAACAGAGCAACCCAGCGTTTCAGACAGAGAGCAAATTACACTGAAATAGGAAGAGTAAAACAAAAGGATGATGAGCCTTTTTGAGGAATACAGAGTAAGAATGACCACTGTATTCAAGACTCACATTGGCCTGCAGGAGGATGGAGATCCATTCCAGTAAATGATCCATTTCAACAGCAGTTGAAGAATGCTCTCCATGCAGGTTTAAAAGACGCAATTCGCGGCTGGGTTAACAAACATTACATTGGCCTGCCTACAGGCACCTTGTAAAATGATGTATGAGGATGACCTCAAAATGACATCACCCTTAAAGTGGATTGATGAAGCAGAAAAGACTTTTTGTGAAATAAAACATGATTGTCAAGAGTTAGCAGAAACAACAGCCAAAAGCAGAAGTGACCTGAAAGATCAGCCGTTTAGAAAAAGGAGAGGTCCTATTCGTAGATGGCTCATCGAAGAAAAATGAACAAGGGAAAACACAAACAGGTTATGCAGTTGTGACTAAAGACACTATAATAAAAGCTGAGCGGTTACCATCAAATTACTCAGCTCAGGCAGCAGAATTAGCAGCGTTAACAGAAGCGTGTAAAATAATGAGAGGAAAGGATGTTACTATTTACACAGATAGTTAATATGCATTTGCCACAGTACACACCTTTGCACAATATTGGAAGAATAGAGGAATGATATCATCAACAGGCAAATTGGTTACACATGCGGAACTCTTATCAACATTACAAAAGACATCTATGTATGACAACAACAAAAAATAAAACTATCCTTCCAAAAAATCTATACAAATGGGCTGCTATATTGAGTCATGGTGTAACACATGTCTCAACAGGAGGGATGGTGGGGCAGATACATCAATATTATACAACTTATGGTTTTAATTCTTATTCCAAAAAATTTTTGTAGGGCATGTTTGACATGTGCAAGGCACAATCTACAAGATAATTTGAGACCACGTAGAGGACGCTTCCCTACACCACAATATCCGTTTCAAATGATCCATATGGACTTTATTGAATTAAACCAAAGTGAGGGAAAAATATTGTTTGGTCATCATAGATGCCTTTTCAAAATGGATAGAAATCTTCCCAACCAAATATCCAGATGCATTGACAGTGGAAAAAGCACTATGTATAGGATATCATTCCAAGATATGGTATTCCTGGAAAAAATATACAGTGATAACGGTACCCATTTTGTTAACCAAATTGTGAAAAAGATAGGAGTAATGTTTCACATTGATCTAAAGAATAATTGTGCTTGCCACCCTCAGAGCGCTGGATTAGTGGAAAGGATGAATGGAAAAATAAAAAACAGACTTAAAAAGTGCATTGAAGAAACAGGAAGGCCGTGGACACAGTGTTTGGAATTAGTGAAGCTGTATATAAACATAAATATTTCAGGGCGAACAGCCTATGAAACATTGTTTGGAAGGCTTTATAAACTACCTCAATTTAAGAACCAATGGGAAACAAATGATGAAGCAAATTTAGCTGACTACATGCGGAAAATGTTAGAAAAACGACTAAATTAAGGCCCATTTCAAGTATTGTTTGACAACCCTCACAGCTATAAAGATAGCAGAGAGGTCAACTTGGATTCATTTGACACATTGTAAAAAGGTCATTTTGGATGAAAACTCCAACAAGGGAGGTGAGCAAAAGTCTGATAATAGGGTGGTCTCAGACGTTTAGAATCTGGGAAGACCTGAAAGTAGAGAAGATTTTATAAGACACCAAACTAAAGTAGAGGGGATATTTCAACCAGAATGACCCCTAAGTGTTTAAAATCAGCTATGGGGTGTGGGATGTAAACGCTATCTGGTTATTTAGATTTTTATGTTAGTATGGTATTTGTGGGAACCACCCAAGGTTAAACGAGCGGACCATAAAGTAACCACTAAACCCTTACTCTTATACAGGATTAGACATAGTAGCGGACAGTCAGGAACACCAATTCCTGTCATTCCCTGGATAGTCTCATGGGCATATAATAATTCAATTAGGGTAACCATAGTACCAAACACAAAGACTAAATTGAGGCTCCCAATTACTAATTTAAAGGGATTTGCAAACACCAAACAGATAACTGGAAAAGGTTATGAGACATATTGGTGGTACCTTACAGGACATGTATTAGATTTGAGTTGGCATTCTCTAATTACTACCCAAGAGGGTGACTATTGGTCCATAGGACAAAGTCACGAGGCAAAGTACTTTCATAAAAAGATAACACTTGGAAAACAAGGATCAATGTTAAATATGAAAGTAACCATGGGAAGTGACCCTCTTAGATCCAACATACATTGACGCTCTTGGTGTTCCCCGTGGTGTTTCAAGTGAGTACAAATTCGAGTATCAAATAGCTGCAGGATTTGAGTCATCGATCTGTTGGTGGGGCACAACCAACAAAAATGGAGACAGAATCAACTACATCCATTACAATGTGCTAAAATTGGGCAATTGGACACAGAGTGGGTTTGAAGCTGTACATGAACAGCTATCAGCCACATCACTTATGGCATTCCAAAACAGGATAGCTGTTGACATGTTGTTGGCTGAGAGGAGGAGTATGTGCTATGATCAGGAGGACAATGCTGCATATTCATTCCCAACGACACAGCTGCGGATGGCAGTCTCACCGATGCCATAGAGGGAATCCGAACCCTTGATAGTAAAATGGTGTTGACACCTCCATGTGGAACTCCTGGATGAATGCCTTTGGAAAATACAAAGCCGTGGTGTCCTTAATTTTGGTATCAAACGCTGTTTTTACAGCAACTTTGACCTTGTGTGGATGTTGTTGTATTCCTTGTCTGCGTTTTCTCATAAATAGATTGATAACAACAGCAATCTCACCCATGGAGTACCAGATGGCTCAAATGTATCCTTTACTTGGTCCTGACTCTGAAGGTAATGACAGTAATGATGAGAATGACATCATCTGCCGGATTTATTTCCAGATCCAGGTGGCTATGAATAAAGATTAACATTGCCTCTGAGAGTAAATGTATGTGTTTTCATGAAAGTGTTTTTATAGTCAAAAAATCTAACTGAAGTGACTGATGGATGGTGATATGAGAATTTGCCGAAAACGACAAAACAACAACGGCACACTCCGCGTTGCCCGTGTCCTCACCAGGTGTGTCGCGCCCCCCAATCTACAAATAAGAACACGATTTGACTTTTGTAACGTTACTTGTGATCAAATAGCGAGACTGTCTAACTTTTGTTCTGCTGTGGTTCGCACCCCTATTCCCCGTGTCCGTTCTGTCCCTCTGTCTGTCACGTTTGGGGTTTGTTCAAAGGCGAGGAAGGCAAGGCAAGAACATGGAGGACTCAATTGCAGGGAAGAAGGGAGGCAATGCAGTAGTGCAGGAGTATATAAAAATGATATTTAATTCCAAAAACAAAGAAAAACAAGGATCATGAAAAGGTCTAAATGCTAAATTAACAGAGTCCAAAATCTAAACACAAAGTAACAAAGAAACACTTGAGTAAACCCAAAACAAGAAACAAGACATGACTGGTGAAATAACTGAGCGACAACTGGAGACTACGACATGGCACAGACAGAGACAAAGACACCTGACAATGACAATGGACTGAAAGAAACCAGAGAATTAAACACAAACAGATTGACGAGACAACGAGGAACACCTGGACAAGACACGAGTGGCTGGAGAGAGCTGATTGGTCGACACAAGGTAGACAAGAAACAGGTGGACACAACAACCAAACGAGCACACAAACAAACATGGAACACAGGAAAACATGGAACAAAACTAAACACAACCCAAACCAAAACACAAACCACGGCAGTTGTCTGTCTCCAAAAACCCTTTTTCTGTCCGGCTGCATTTTCAATAAAAAAAAAAATAAGCAGAGGTGGTATTTCAAATTGCCCTGTTGCACAGCCAAACTCTTCCAGCACAAAAGGCAATACAGATCCCCCATTCTGCATGGCCATGCAGCTGAACAGCACAGGTAAAAAAAAAAAATACATAAAAAATAAAAATGAATAAATGGTGGTCTATGTTTCTCGAGATCTTTATTTCTTACTGTATATAGTGGAGAATTCAGTACTGCAGGCTTTTCAGTCTTTGCACATTTTCAGCAATTATCTTCAAACGGGTCTCATGAAACAAATCTCTGAATTCACGTAACTGGGTATTTATTTAAAAGAAGGGGAAAACAAAAGTCAGGCGCTGAAGCAAAAGAGACATTTAAACTGAGAATAAAATAACAAAACACTTTCTCTTTGTCTTTGTTTTAAATGTACATTTTATTTCTTGTTAATTGGGAAGTCAAATGCCACTGTTAAATAACACAAAAATCACAACACAATAATATTCTTGGTGATAGCTCTAAATCGATTTCATATTACCGTATTTTCACGACCATAAGGCGCACTTAAAAGTCTTTTCCCCAAAATGGACGGGGCGCCTTATAATGCGACGCGCCTTATGTGTGATTTTGATGAGCGCTCCGCTTGACTGACTGGGAGCATTTCCTGCCGACACGCTGCTTATATAGAGGAAAGGCGGACATGAATGTGGACAGCATGCGGACGTAAAGGGGCAAGGGTGCGTGTGAAGGAGGACTCTTAAGGCAAGCCCCCAGTAGGTATATAGTGCCGTGGCGTGTTTTGTGCAAAACAACATCGGTTTGGCTAAGGACCCCCGAAAATGGCACCTACGAAGAGACACGCTTACGAAGCACAGTTTAAACTGCAAGCTGTCACTTACGCGGAGGAACATGGGAATCGAGCAGCCGCAAGAGAATTCAAGATCAACGAATCCGTGGAAGAAGCAGGAAAACGAGCTTCGCCAAGTCAAGAAGACGAAGCTGAGTTTCCGCGGAAACAAGGCGAGGTGGCCCGAGTTGGGAGACCAACTCGAGCAATGGATTAATGAGCAAAGAACAGCCGGGAGAAGCGTCTCTCCAGTCACCATTCGACTGAGGGGAATAACGCTTGCAGAAGAAATGAAAATCGAACACTTTCCAGGAGGTCCGTCTTCGTGCTTTCGTTTTTTGAAACGGCGCCATCTATCCATCCGGGCAAGGACTACCGTGGCGCAGCAACTTCCAATGGATTACAAGGAAAATACTGGCCATCTTCCGCTCCTACTGCAGTAAAAAGATTGCCGGCAAACACATCCAGCCCAACCACATCACCAACACGGACGAGGTGCCGCTCACTTTCGACATTGTACACTGTACACTGTAGAGAAGGGGACCACCACGGTAGCGATACACACAACGGGGCACGAGAAGTCGGCTTTTACTGTTGTGCTTGGTTGCCATGGTAATGGACAGAAACTCCCACCTATGGTGATTTTTAAGCAGAAGACGCTGGCTAAAGTTTCCAGCCGAACTCATTGTTAAGGCCAATCAAAAGAGCTGGATGGACGAAGGGAAAATGAGAGCGTGGCTGAGTGAGGTGTACGTAAAGAGACCGAATATTTTTTTCCATGCGTCACCGTCCCTGTTGATCTGTGACTCCATGCGTGCCCATCTCACAGCCGCTGTGAAAAACCAAGTGCAACTAAGACTGGGAGGCAACGCCGGGCGAGTTACGCCACCCTTATGTGAATGGGTTGTGGATGCCTGTGCTAAGGGATCTGCTATTACCGTTGTCCGAGCTTTCGCGAAAGCCGGCATCATTGCTTAACAGACCCCCCCCCCCCCCCCCGGCAACGAGACTGACTCCGACAATCACGAGAGGGAACCTGGCATGTTTAATGGAGAGATAAGGTAAGGACTTTGATGGATTTGTGGATGAGAATTGATCAAAAAATAACTTGAGTACATTGTTAAATAGTTCAATAAAGTACAACCAAACTCAGTTTTGCTCCCGCCGCCTTTTTCAAAACATTGTTTTAGCGTGCATGCATGCTACCGTATGTTTTACCATGCCTGCGCCCAACAATATGGTGCGCCTTATGTATGTGTTAAATACAGAAATAGACCCTGTAACTGAGACTGCGGCTTTTAATACGGTGCGCCCTATGGTCGTGAAAATACGGTATATCAAAAATTGTAATATTAAAATTTCCTTATATATTTCATTACCTTCCTTCCTTCCATCCATCCATTCATTTTCTGAGCCGCTTCTCCTCACTCGGGTCACGGGCGTGCTGGAGCCTATCCCAGCTATCATCGGGCAGGAGGCGGGGTACACCCTGAACTGGTCATTACTTTCCTATCTATCTATATATATATTTATATATATTTCCTACTTTACTATCATAAAACAGTTCCATCCAGATTTTGACTTGATACATTTCATACGCACGGACATCCAAAGCGTACTTTGTAGTCATAGCATTGTTTTTCTTTCTGGTCTTCGTTGCGACAGGCAAATCCTTCAGTGGCACTATATCTGCAAAATTATTAAAATGGGTTAGTCAGATAGTATATTGTACACAATATAATATCAGTGCGTCATTAATAACAAAATGTCCGGGAAGTTGTTCAAACCAATAAATGAGAGCACCGGTGCTATTTGGTACAAAAGTTCTTTTCAAGCCCCATTGTGACCAGTGTCAACAATTAACATGAAATATCCAAGAGATCATTTGATGACAGTTGATGATCTCTGGTTAGTGGATGTAGGAAAAAAAAAACAGAAAAAAAAACATATAGTACAGTATCTTGTTTTTACCATCAAGCCAACTTACATGTAGGGTATCTGGCCGGTAAACTTAAAAGGATAGTCATTATAAGCAGCGACAACTTCGATGTGGACAGGGTGCAGGCAGATATCGGGATGTTTCGGCCTCAGGTCAGCTAGCAGCTCAAAGTCCCCTGTTCCACTTGGATCATCTCGGTTAAACCAATCGGTGTAGCACACTGTTTGGTGGACATTATAATGATTCTTTGAATGGAATATTATTTTCGATTATCTTTTTTTTTTTTTATATATATACAGTAAATTACTTACCATTCTGATGGCAGAATTTAAGGGGGCACTGAAAGCGCACTTCGTAATCAGAACAACGGTGCCCCTTTTGGTCTGAATTTTTACAGATGAAACCTGTTTTTGTGTCAGTTCTGCAGGCAATTAGAGTTTTGTTAGTGCAATTTGCTTACTTACAGCTTTATTCTCAACTTTGCTATCGTTTGAGAGTAGAATTAATCTATTTTGAGGAATCTGAATAGTTGACGTTTTGATGGTATATGATTCTTCTTTTTTAAGTCAGTGAACGGTATTCATTTGTTGTTAATCTGATACTTACACAAAAATCACATCGCCTGTTGAATCCACACTGGCTCCGGATGTTGTCTGGGCTTTGATGGAAACTGGCATATCGCATATTTTTGATGGGAATTTCTCCTGAATGACAGAAATCTTCTCAAAGTCTCCTTCGCGGTTGGGGTTGTCGACATCAAACCACTCAGTCCAACATTCTGAAGTCATCATCCAAGAGCAGGAAGAAAATGACACGGTGTGGTGGGGATTATGAACATAATTAGTTAAAAATAAAAAAAACAATTGTTCTGATACGTTGCATATATACAAAGTTTCGGCACACTTCTCATTAAATGCAAAAGTGTCGCCAAGGCTGGAAAAGTGACATCATTTACACTACTTTGCAAGTAGTTTGTACATGTTAACGCAATTTAATTCCCACATTGCTGAAAGAAAAGTGTAACACTTTTTGGAAAAGTCTCTGTCTAAATCTGACAAAGGTTTTTTTTTCAATTTTGAGCCAAAGCAAAAGTGGAATGGATTGTCCCTATCATAAAATAAATAAATTGTAACCCAAACCTCCCTTTGCTTCTTTATCTCTGTCCTAAAAGGAGTCATAATGGAAATGGGCTTCCCCTTTGTCAACTATTCAGTCGCACCTTCGCTTAACTAAATCCTAAAATTCCAATTCAAACAGGGAACAGTGGCACTGAATTATTTCCTAGCTCGAAAAAAAAAGAAACGACAGCTAACTTCTACCTAACACCATGAACAGTGACCTACGATTAAATGCAGCAAAAATGAGGACTTGTAATGGTAATAGTGTGTTGGTATTGAATGGTTGAAGTGAAGAAATTTGCCACACATCCTGGTTTAAGCCAGGTAAGACGACGACACCGGAAGGCACCATGTTGCAGGTAGTGCGCTCAGAGCTGAACCATTTTTTTAAGCAAAGGAACAGTCTAACAGTGTTTACCTGGTGGTTTGCAGAAATCCAGGGGACACCTGAAACGAACATGATAATCCGAGCAAATGCCATGCTTTTGATCGTAATTTTCACATATGAATCCTGTATGGACGTCAGCTCTGTTAGGAAAAAGAAGTGGGTCAGTCGGGATAACCGTACGCTTTACAGAGCTGTTTCCACAGATCTTTGACAAATTTGCTTTCATCGGTCACTCCGTGTGTGTATGTTTTTGTTAGGAATAAATGCGCCTATAAAAAATGTAATACACCGTAGATGAGATGTAATAGATGATTACAAGAAAATAAGTGTTAATCGCTCTGTGATCTAGTACTTACACTGTAATCAGATCCCCCGTTGAAGCCACACTGAACCCTTGAATAGTTTCGACTTCAATTTGAAACGGTGTAGGGCAGATTTTATATGGATATTCCTTGCGCAGTTTACTAATAGTCTCAAAGTCTCCAGCACCGGAGGGGTCGTCTCGATCCAACCATGGAGTCCAGCATTCTACATCAATCACAAGAGAAAGTACATTGCAAGGTTTGACAAATAAAACAATGATATGAAATTAACTTTAGAGAGCTGTAAAAAGTGATATCTAACTTCCAACACCAATATTTGTCAAATAATTGATAAGAGCTTCTGACTATGAACATCTGAAGAACATTTCACATGTTTTGTTATGACAACTTCTGATGACTTAAAATGTCAATGAGACAGGATTACCGGGTTCTTTGCAGAACTCGCTGGGGCATATGAAACGAACTTGATAATCGGAGCATTTTCCCTTCTTCTGGTCAGCATTTTTACAGATGAACCCAGTAGTTGCGTCCACTCTGCAGAGATGAAATGAGTGACTTCAATCAAAACAACGAGGGCAATAATAGCTTCGCGAGGAGCTTGTAAATCAGTTCAGTGTAATAATTCAGGGGTGTCAAACTCGGTTTCCCTCAGAGGGCCGGTATGGCTATAAAACCATATACTCTCATTGTTTAATCATCTCATCGTATTATTACATATACGCAACAAATTGATGGCTAGCTACTTTTGAAATGAGACACACAAGTGGTTGTGCATCCATGTTGTGGGGAATGAAGTGCCATAATAAACCTAGCAAATATGATTGGACTTAATAGTAGTTTGTGCATGTACCGTGGCAGGAAGATACAATTTAGCTTGACTCCCATAAATTCATCATTCATGTGTATATTTGCGGTGGATCTAGTACTTACACAGCAATGACATCTCCTGTTGAAGCCAGACTATTTCCAGCGACAGTTTTCACCTCAATGTCGAGCGGAAATGGACAGATTTCCTTTGGGTTTTCAAGCTGGAGTTTCTCAAGCAGCTCGAAGTCTCCGAACCCACAAGGGTTGTCTCGATCGTACCACTGAGTCTTGCAAACTAAAGCAATGCATCCAGAGAGGAAGATAAAGAAATGTGTCATTTTCTTGGCTTCAATGGAAAAAATCGTCACATTTTAGTTTACAAAACCTAGTCCCAAAGTGTCTTAGCGCTCATGGTGTTCGCATGTCGGAATTGAATCATCGTACCGAGATCTGTGGCAGGTAGCTGATAATGTATAACGTGCAAAATGTCCTTTATTGGAATCAAAATCAAAACTAAATAACAAACATTCTGAATTGCAGTGAGTTGAAGACCAAGACAAACATGAGAACGGGGAGGGCAAATAGTTCTAAACACACAAACAGCAATAATAGAAAACTCATCGTAGTCAAGGAAAAGCTACAGAAAACTTGAACGTGTGGGAAATGTTTTCTTGTTTTACTTTTCTTCACTCTGAAATGTTCTATCCATGGCGTAAAAAAAGAAACTGCCTATGACAAGCTGAAATCTACTCTAGTGTATTATGAAGAGGATTACCAAAAGGTTCGCAGAATTCCAGGGGGCACAAGAAGCGAACTTGATAATCTGAACAGCGACCATTTTGTAGCTGGTCAAGATTTCTGCAAACAAATCCTGTGTGCGTGTCAGCTCTGTAGAGACAAACGTCAGAATCGGTCAGTATCCATCGAAAAAGAGGCAAGCATTTTATCATCTTGGACTTACGCATAAATCACATCGCCTGTTGAACTTGCGCAGGCTCCAGATGCAGTTTTGACCTCAATTTTAACTGGATGCTCGCAGATCTTCCACGGGTTTTCTTTGCGCAGTTCGGGAAGAGTTTCAAAATCTCCAAGACCGGCGGGGTTGTCTTGGTTAAACCATGGAGTCCAGCATTCTGGAGCAATCACAGAGGACAGTACCAGTACATGTGATCACCCATCAATCCATCCATTTTCCGTACAGCTTATCCTTACTAGGGTCGTGCTGGACCTATCCCAGCTGACCCTGAACTGATTAAGACAGCTTTCACATTACATTGCTGTGAAAATACTTCATTATTTGCTTGTTGCAGTAAAGTTGACTAAACATTGAAAAGAAGCTATTTGTACTTCATTTTATGAGCAAATAATTACCTTCATGAGGGCAGAAATTGAGGGGGCACTGAAAACGAACTTGATAATCTGCGCAATTTCCCCTTGATTGGTCTTCAGTTCGACAGATGAATCCTGTGGTGGTGTCAGATCTGCAGAGGTGACCACACGCAGTAGATTTACGCACATGCATTCATTCAACTTGGAGTTATGTATGTATATGTGTATGACTAGACGGGACGAGTTGCCAGCAAATTGCCGGGCAAACATAGACAAACAAGCGCTACGGACAATTTAGTCTTTAATTAACCTAACAAGCGATTTTTTTTTTTTTTTTCAGGCATAAAAAAATTGATACTTACATATGGATTGTATTGCCTGTTGTAGACACACTGCCTCCAGATAAAGTTTTGACCTCAATTTGAATCGGCACTTGGCAGATTTGCATGGGATTTTCAAGGCGCAGGAGAGGAAGAGTCTCAAAGTCTCCACCGCCACCCGGGTTGTCTCGATCAAACCACTGAGTCCAGCATTCTGATTCTGTTGTCCAGGAGGCAGAAGGTGGAGTTGGTTTTGGATGGAGAGCAATGGGAGAAATGTGAAAAACAGTCATGTATTCCAATATATGTCAGATCGGATTGTTACAGTATATTAGATCAGGGGTGTCAAAATGTATGGCCCGTGGCTAAACCCGGCCTGTTACAAGGTCTAATCCGACCCACGGGGATTAGATTGCTAATTGCTATTTTCCAAAAGAAGTAACTTTTGCTGCTAATTTCGTCTACTGGAGGTCGCACTAACGACCACTTACTGCTTACTGTAAATGACATTCTGAAATTGGCTGCGACTCCGGATTTTCAGGAGAAAAGTAAAGCCGGCTTTATTTCAAATGCTCTGCCAACTTTGCAAAACAGTTCTGTTAAAATCAATACCTCCTGTTGAACTCGTTGAAGACTGAATATTGCCAAATGTAAGTCAATAGCTTCAGTTCAAAAGAGGTTGGAACCCTTTTATGTGTTGTCATGCACTGCGACAACATATCTATTCATTATTTATAGCTTTTGAACCCACAGATATAATGGTTCAGTCCACTTGAGATCAAATTGAGGTGAATGTTGCCCGCAAACAAAACATTTTGACACCGCTGTTTTATATACTCCAACCTGTCCAGTGGGTTTTATGCCTTCTAAGTTTGAGAATCCCATACTGCGTTGCTGACATCGGGCGGAAACCTCCTATGTCCAGATTTGCAAAATGTTATATTTTTCACAATTCTATATTTGGCTATATTTGTGTATGCGTTTTTAAATTATTATTATTATTCACAAATTACCGGCATTGACCAATCGAAAGTGTCGAAAATGGCTTGCTCTCTTTGACGATGTAATGTTAATGACATTAACATTACTTCGTGAAAAGTGATGGTTTTGGAGATAACGAGGATTCCGCCCGACACCAGCGAATTATGCAGAATAAACAAAAGGAGCAGCCTGCTTACGATCACCGCTGGCTTGCATGTGGTTTCCTAGAAAATAAGCACACAGAAAGATGTTTAGATTCTTTTGTTTCTGTTTTGGAGATATGACGTGTGTGTGTGTGTACGTAAAATATGTTTGACAGATAAATGAAAATATGTTCCACAGAACAGAAGCATTATTCAGGTCATGGTTGCATTTCTCAAAAAGGATCTTACCTGCATACAGAAGCACAAGTGTGATAGCCAACTGTAGGAGAGCATGTAGTATTAGATGCTGCGTACTATGTTAAATGTAACACTCTGTGTTTAAATTGGGGCAAGTTTTATACATTACCCATTTGATCATCACTGGAGATGTCATTTTTCACAGCAAGGGAAGGATTTCCTGAGGGGGAAAAAACAACAAACAAACAAATATGTTTTTACCATTCAAAAAGTCAACCACGAGCACACAATTAGTTTTCAAGAAAGAGAGTCGCCTTCACGTGACAAATGATATTACGTGTGAAGGAAAAAGATTCAAATGCGTACAGTACAGGATGCTGCTGTAGCTGTGTCAAGATTGGAAAATTGTGCAGCCTTAAATACACGATTGGGTGGATCGGTACACTCCAAGTTAATTACCTCAAATTTTTTATTACTTTTTTAATTACCTAATTTGTTGAGTGCACACCCAATGAGAGAAATTCAGAAACTGTTCGGTCGTTAACTGGCTTCATTGTCTCGGTGATTTTCGGATTACCTCACAAAATTGGAGGTACTTTGCATATGACCTTTAAATACAGAAAAGAACTGTAACTATAAGACAGGTTCACACCCAAAAGCTGGCATGTGGTATTTAGACAAAAACAAAGACAAAAAGAGCCGCACCCAAAAGCAGACTGCACGCCACGGGACGCCACGGCATTGTTCAATGTTGCATACACTCTCAGCGCCCTTTGCACAATGGTCATTGCACCGGACTATTGCAATATTAGTCATTCGAACTGCTCTAAGTGCTAGAGGACTCTGCATCTTTTTGCACAATTGTTTTTTGTCAATGTCTTTATGTCTCCAAAGTGTTCTGTAAATTGACTGTCTGTTGTGCTAGAGCGGCTCCAACTACCGGAGACAAATTCCTTGTGTGTTTTGGACATACTTGGCAAATAAAGATGATTCTGATTCTGATTTGCTCACCCTGAAAAAGCAAACAACTCCTATGAAAAACCATAAAGTACCATATGCTTCTTATGGCAGGTAGTATCATCTCCACTGAAGGCAATCACAAGCCCATATTTATTTACGTTTGTACGTCATCACAAACTCGTCGCGCATCACTCGCCCCCGAATGTGTCGGTTTCGCAGTGAAATGACATAAAAGACGAGGTTGATTGAGGAGGACTCTAAATTGCCCGTAGGTGCGAATGGGATTGAGAATGGTTGTTTGTTTCTATGTGCCCTGCGATTGACTGGCGACCGGTTCAGGGTGCACAGGAAGGTTTGAGGTTGAGTCTGGCACAGGGTGAATGCGGACCGGCGAGGAGTAAGGGAAAGCCTAACCATGCTTCAGCACAGTAGTGGACAACTCAACCTACTGTGAGTGCAATCGATCAGTTGGATGTAAATGTTTGGAATTCTGGAAGCTAACTGGGCAATTCTGCACTCCAAATAAGTTTAGTGTATGCACTGGTCGATTTTGACATGATAGAAGATGACCAAGGTTTTCATGTGACTCTATCCTACTTAAGTAGACGATGAGTTGTCAGAAAGCAGACGAGGAGCTCTTATTTACAGACCGAGCATGACTGATACTCCATCCCGTTTACTTGTTTACTTAGCTCCTATCATTTTGTGTAATTTCGTTTAAATGTCAAACAGAGCCACCCTTGTACAGTAATGGATTGATGAGTCAATCCACATTGCACTACACGTCCCTCCCATGTGTGCCCCTCCCATTCGCATGGGCACAGCCAGTGTGCAGTTTGCACAACAACTGGTTCCCCATTACAGTCGTGGCAGCTTTACAGTCTTTAGCTTCGTAACCACATATCTGTCACTTCTTCTGACTGTTACATCAAAGTTGTCCGACTGCGCTGAAGTGCTCAAGTTTTCATTAAACATGTGAAACACAGCGTCATCTGATACAAAAAAATTTGCTTTCGCCGCTGTTTGTCTGATGAGGTCATACCAGAGTCAGAATCAGAATCATTATTTGTCAAAAACACACAAGGGATTTGTCTCCGGTAGTTGGAGCCGGGATAGAATCAAGAAAATGGATGGATGGATAGTTGGAGCCGCTCTCGTACGCAATACATACATCATTTCAGCAGGTAAACTTAGAAGAAGAATTGTAGAACAGAGTAAAATAGTAGAATTCATCACATAGAGCGGTTAACATAACATGATTGTTAAGATTGTTAACAAATGCTCTCATATAGTGGAGTTGAGTGAATGCTGAAGGCTTTCAAAGATGGTGCCTTTGATTTGGCAGCCTGTTACAAAAGCTCTGCTAATTTGTCACTTGAATTTTTATTTATTTTTTTCTCAACCCTTTTTTTTCATTGAATGTTTATTGTATGGCGTGGGCACCCGTTGTGTTTTTGGCAGTGACATTCGATGGAGGAGAATGACTAAATGGAACTGGGAAATTGAAGCGTTCTTCCTGTGTGTGTGTGTGTGTGTTACTTTGCAACGGACGAACGTTCGGCTGTTCGAAAACTACACTTGCTTGTTTACTTTCAAACTTAGCTTGTAGCAAGGGACATATGATTTCTTTTGAATGGAGAAGATTTAGTTTGGTGATTTAAGATGGTATTGTTATAATTTTATGTTTCGTGTTCAGCGCTTTGGTACAGCCTAAGCGCTGCATAAATAAAGTTGAGTTCAATTGTGTAACTTTTCAGATATTTTTTATTCATTGCTCTTCTGTTCACATTGAGTGTAAATGTTTGTGATGAACAGTATTAGCTGTTTCTTTATTGCTTGAGGAAATGGCCCTACTTAAACTAAAAACAGCATTTCGGAAATCCTCTTTAAAAGCCAGAAAAGAGATTGTCTTGCAACTTTATCTAAAGTCTTTAATATGAGCACAACCAAAAAAATCTTTGCCAGTAAAGCAACATGCACAACATAAACATGTTTACAGTATGTTATAAAATAGTAAACTACAGAAGGAGCATTTACTGTAACTGCATTATGAGTAATTTTACTTTTCCTACTTGCGTGGATAAACTCAACTACGGTTTTGAGTGCTCTACTTGTCGAGGAAATATTTTCATACTGTTATGTTATTTCTTTCACAAACGTAATGGTTTGCAATACTGTGCACCACTGTTTGTAATGATACCGAAGCATAAGGTCAAAATACTCCAAATCATATGAATCCGGCAAGGCAACAAAGGTGATACCTGAACATTTCTACGGATGTCTGAGCAGAAATCATCACAACAACAACAAAAGCTGGAGCTCCCACAGTAAATTAGATTGTCGTACATAACGTCCTAAAATGAAGGCTTGACACAAAAGAAGACCAGATTGAACGCGCAGTTATGTGTGCTTCTTTTGTCGCGACAGAACGAGCAGTTGCCTCAGCGGGCGGGGTGGGGTGCTGACGGTGGTTACTGAAGATGCTCAGCAGCAGGGTCGAAAAGGCTACCGTACCTCCAGCCTATTGCAACTGCCACCAGAAGGCCTGTTTCGAAGGCATATAACTATACTGCAACAAAATTCCTCCGGAAACCAGGAAAAGACCCCACTCTTCCAGCTAATGATCGACTGCTGTCACTAATTAGTACAGACATCAAAATAATATCGAAAACTTTGGCCCACAAACGAGAAAATATTTGCCCGTCATTAATACATTCTGACCAAACAGGTTTCATTAAAGGTCAGAGCTCCAACAACAATGTCGAGCGTCTGATAAACCTCAAGTATGTCACAGCGTAATAACCTTAAAACTATTGTCATGTCACTAGATGCCAAAAAAGCTTTCGACAAAGTTAACTGGTCTTTTCTTTTTGATGCACTTAAGAAATTTGTCTTCGGTGACTCATATATTCACTGGATCGCAGCGTCGTACAACTCACCCAAAGCAACTGTCGCCACAAACAGGATCACATCACAAAGTTTCAGTTGACAAAGAGGAACGAGACAATTTATCGAACCACCAGCAATAGCAATACGGCATAATATTAATATTAAAGGTATTAGTACTCCTATGTTAGAACACAAAATTAATCTGCACGTAGATGATATCCTTCTTTATTTACAAGAACCCAAGACATCACTTCAAGCAGTTTGTAACCTCATGAAGACATTTTCGCAAATATCAGAATATTCTATCAATTGGTCAAACACAATAATACTCCCTATAACGACTAACTCATGGAATACTGCAGACCAAAATCCAAATTTTCCTATTCCGACCGGGAATATCAAATACCTAGGCATTAATATCTCAGCAAAACTTACAGAGTTAAATAGTTTACAGGACAGCCCCACAACAGCCAGAGCCTTTAGGAACTCCGGGCGAATCTCATCCACCCCCGGGGCCTTGCCACCGAGGAGCTTTTTAACCACCTCGGTGACCTCAACCCCAGAGATAGGAGAGCCCGGCTCAGAGAACCCAGACTCTGCTCCCTCATGGAAGGCATGTCGGTGGAATTAAGGCGGTCTTCGAAGTATTCTCCCCACCGACTCACAACGAGGTCAGCAGCGCCCCATCCCCACTATACACAGTGTTAATGGTGCACTTGTTCCCCCTCCTGAGATGCCAGATGGTGGACCAGAATTTCCTCGAAGCCTTCCGGAAGTCTTTTTCCATGGCCTCACCGAACTCCTCCCATGCCCAGGTTTTTGCTTCAGCGACCACCAAAGCTGCATTCCGCTTGGCCAGCCGGTACCCATCAGCTGCCTCAGGAGTCCCACAGGCCATAAAGGCCCGATAGGACTCCTTCTTCAGCTTGACGGCATCCCTCACCGTTGGTGTCCACCAACAGATTCGGGGATTGCCGCCATGACAGGCACCGAGCACCGTACGGCCACAGCTCTGGTCGGCCGCTTCAGCAATGGAGGCGCGGAACATGGTCCACTCGGAACGCCCACCTGTTCAGGTGGGAGTTGAAACTCCTTCTGACAGGGGATTCCGCCAGACATTCCCAGCAGACCCTCACAATACGTTTTGGCCTGCCACGTCGGACCGGCATCTTCCCCCACCATCGAAGCCAACTCACCACTAGGTGGTGATCAGTTGACAGCTCCGCCCCTCTCTTCACCCGAGTGTCCAAGACATGCGGCCGCAAGTCCAATGACACGACCACAAAGTCGATCATCGAACTGTGACCTAGGGTATCCTGGTGCCAAGTGCATGTGTGGACACCCTTATGCTTGAACACAGTGTTCATTATGGACAATCCGTGATGAGCACAGAAGTCCAATAACAGAACACCGCTCGGGTTCTGGTGTAGGGGGACGTTCTTCCCAATCACACCCTTCCAGGTCTCACCGTCATTGCCCACGTGAGCATTGAAGTCCCCCAGCAGTACGATGGAGTCCCCAGCGGGAGCGCTCTCCAGCACCCCCTCCAAGGACTCCAGAAACGGTGCGTACTCGGAACTGCTGTTTGGTGCATAGGCACAAACGACAGTCAGGACCCGTCCCCCCCACTCTTTGTTATATTGCAGTCGTTTGCTAAAATAATTTAAGTTTGTTTTTTTCCTCATTAATGTACACACAGCACCCCACGTTGCCAGAAAAAAAACGCAATTGTTGATATTTTTTCAGATTTATTAAAAAAGAAACATTTAAAAGAATCACACAGCCATAAGTATTCAGACCCTTTGCTGTGACACTCATTTATGTAACCCCAATTCCAATGAAGTCGGGACGTTGTGTTCAACATAAATAAAAACTGAATACAATGATTTGCAAATCATGTTCAACCGATATTTAATTGAATACACTACAAAGACAATATAGTTAATGTTCAAACTGATACATTTATTGTTTTTAACAAATAATCATTAACTTGGAATTTTATGGCTGCAACACGTTCCAAAAAAGCTGGGACAGGTGGCAAAAAAGACTGATAAAGTTGAGGAATGCTCATCCAACACTTGTTTGGAACATCCCACAGGTGAACAGGCTCATTGGGAACAGGTGGGTGCCATGATTGGGTAGAAAAGGAGCTTCCCAGAATTGCTCAGTCATTCACAAGCAAAGATGGGGCGAGGTTCACCTCTTTGTGAAAAAGTGCGTGAGAAAATAGTCCAACAGTTTGGGGACAATGTTCCTCAACGTACAATTGCAAGGAATTGAGGGATCTCATCATCTACGGTCCATAATATCATCAAAAGGTTCAGAGAATCTGGAGAAATCACTGCATGTAAGCGGCAAGGCCGAAAACCAACATTGAATGCCCATGACCTTCGATCCCTCAGGCGGCACTGCATCAAAAACCGACATCAATGTGTAAAGGATATCACTACATGGGCTCAGGAACACTTCAGAAAACCAATGTCGGTAAATACAGTTCGGCGCTACATCCGTAAGTGCAACTTGAAACTCTAAAGCAAAGCAAAAGCCATTTATCAACAACACCCAGGAAGGCCGCCGGCTTCTCTGGGCTCGGCCGAGCACATCTAAGATGGCCTGATGGAAAGTGGAAAATGTTCTGTGGTCCAACGAGTCCACATTTCAAATTGTTTTTGGAAATTGTGGACCTCGTGTCCTCCGGGCCAGAGGAAAAGAACCATCCGGACTGTTATGCACGCAAAGTTCAAAAGCCAGCATCTGTGATGGTATGGGACTATCTTAGTGCCAATGGCATGGATAAATTACACATATGTGAAGGCACCATTAATGCTGAAAGGTACATACAGGTTTTGGAGAAACATCTGCTGCCATCCAAGCAACGTCTTTTTCATGGACGCCCCTGCTTATTTCAGCAAGACAATGCCAAACCACATTCTGCACGTTACAACAGCGTGGCTTCGTAGTAAAATAGTGCGGGTACTAGACTGGCTTGCCTGCAGTCCAGACCTGTCTTCCATTGAAAATGTGTGCCGCATTAGGAAGCGGAAAATACGACAACGGAGACCCCGGACTGTTGAATGGCTGACGCTGTACATCAAGCAAGAATGGGAAAGAATTCCACCTACAAAGCTTCAACAATTAGTGTCCTCAGTTCCCAAACGTTTATTGAATGTTGCTAAAAGAAAAGGTGATGTAACACAGTGGTAAACATGACCCTGTCCCAGCTTTTTTTGGAATGTGTTGCACCCATAAAACTCTAAGTTCATGATTATTTGCGAAAAACAAAAAAGTTTATCGGCGGCACGGTGGCCGACTGGTTAGAGCGTCAGCCTCACAGTTCTGAGGACCCGGGTTCAATCCCTGGCCCCGACTGTGTGGAGTTTGCATGTTCTCCCCGTGCCTGCGTGGGTTTTCTCCGGGCACTCCGGTTTCCTCCCACATCCCAAAAACATGCATTAATTGGAGACTCTAAATTGCCCGTAGGCATGACTGTGAGTGCGAATGGTTGTCTGTTTGTATGTGCCCTGCGATTGGCTGGCAACCAGTTCAGGGTGTACCCCGCCTCCTGCCCGATGACAGCTGGGATAGGCTCCAGTGCGCCCGCGACCCTAGTGAGGATAAGTGGCTCAGAAAATGGATGGATGGAAAAAAGTTTATCAGTTTGAACATTAAATATCTTGTCTTTGTAGTGTATTCAATTAAATATAGGTTGAACTTTATTTGCAAATCATTGTATTCTGTTTTTATTTATGTTGAACACAATGTCCCAACTGCATTGGAATTGGGGTTGTATATAGGCGGAGGCAGATAGGTTATGATGAACAGTTTATTATGGAAGGTAATGGAGGTCGTCCAAGGTGCTTTGGCAGGCAGTGGCGAGGACAGGCGGCTGGCTTGGTGGAGGGGTGGCAGGAATGGCGTAGATCAGGAACACGGGGGGAAACACTGGGAAGGAGGAGTGACACAGGAGTCATTAAAGGGGACTAGGAATAGTGTGGCTTACGTGAGGCAGATGGGCCGTGGTACTGCCTGGAGAAGCCGCAATACTTTGGCGAGGATTTCCGGGATCAGGCAGGCTTATATGCAGGTGGTGACAAGGGCTCATTGGTGACAGGTGCGTGGGTTGAGGAAGGTGCTGGAAAGAGAGAGGGGAGGTGTGAGAGAGGGCGAGGGGTGGCAGGAATGGCGTAGATCAGGAACACGGGGGGAAACACTGGGAAGGAGGAGTGACACAGGAGTCATTAAAGGGGACAAGGAATAGTGTGGCTTACGTGAGGCAGATGGGCCGTGGTACTGCCTGGAGAAGCCGCAATACTTTGGCGAGGATTTCCGGGATCAGGCAGGCTTATATGCAGGTGGTGACAAGGGCTCATTGGTGACAGGTGCGCGGGTTGAGGAAGGTGCTGGAAAGAGAGAGGGGAGGTGTGAGAGAGGGCGAGAGGGCGCAATGCGCCACCAAGGCTCCAACAATAGTATTGCAGGGCAGTTCATGACACATTTCTTCTGATCATCCTTGAGCTGGTTCTACACCCTCATTGGAGTCCAGCTGTGTTTGATTATACTGATTAGACTTGATGAGGAAAGCCACACACCTGTCGATATAAGACCCTACAGCTCACAGTGCATGTCAAAGCAAATTAGAATCATGAGGTCAAAGGAACTGCTTCAAGAGCTCAGAGACAGAATTGTAGCAAGGCACAGATCTGGCCAATGTTACAAAAATAATTCTGGTGCACTTAAGGTCCCTAAGAGCACAGTGGCCTGGATAATCCTGAAACGAAAGACATTTGGGATGACCAGAACCCTTCCTCGACCTGGCCGTGGGCCAAACTGAGCAATCGGGGAAGAAGAGCCTTGGTGAGAAAGGTTAGGAAGAACCCAAAGATCACTGTGGCTGAGCTCCAAAGATGCAGTCGGGAGATGGGAGAAAGTTCTAGAAAGTCAACCATCACTGTAGCCCTCCACCAGTTGGGGCTTTGTGGCAGAGTGGCCCAATGGAAGCCTCTCCTCAGAGCAAGACACATGAAAGCCCCGCATGGAGTTTGCTAAAAAACACGTGAAGGACTCCAAGATGATGAGAAATAAGGTTCTCGGGTCTGATGAGACCAATATTTAACTTTTTGGCCTTAATTCTAAGCGGTATGTGTGGAGAAAACCAGACACTGCTCATCACCTGTCCAATACAGTCCCAACAGTGAAGCATGGTGGTGGGGGTGTTTTTCAGCTGCAGGGACAGGACGACTGGTGGCAATTGAAGGAAAGATGAATGCGGACAAGTACAGGGATATCCAGGACGAAAGCCTTCTCCAGAGTGCTCAGGGCCTCAGACTGGGCCGAACGTTCACCTTCGAACAAGACAATGACCCTAACCACACAGCTAAAATAATGAAGGAGTGGCTTCAGAACAATTTCCGTGACTGTTCTTTAATGGCCCAGCCAAGAGCCCTGACTTGGTGTTTGGCATTGAGTTGCAGCTTCAATATAAATATTGAAATACTTAAATACAAATTTAAATGAAAACAAATTTAAACAATAAATAAATATTGAACTAATTAAATATTTTGTGACACATATTATTTTATTGAATAATGTTTTTATTTATTTTTGGCACTCTTGGTCCGCCATATTAAACAGGTAGTCCAAAATGCAAATGAACTTTCACACAAAAAATATAGGCTTCATTTCCGGGTTTGTAAATGAGATCCAGCCAGCCTGTACCCACCGTGGCGCTGCCAAGCTCCACCAATACAGTATATACAGTATATAAACAGGTATATACACAGTATATTATCAAGGGACTTTAACGCATTATTCGTGATTAATTACTTACAAACCAAAATTTTAGAAATGTTTTAAAGCATTTTAATTGCATTTTGTCTTCCAAACAACACGGAACCCTTGTCAGTGAACGATTTGTTGGTACACCGATTACACTGACGCACACGTCAGAGCTCGGTTTACCAAAATGGAGGAATCGGATCAAACAGCATTGGTAGGACTGATGGAAGGCAAATTTCATTTAAAAAACCTACCAGATGGATGCCTGGTCAAGTGTGGTGTTGTGAAACCTGTGCAAAAAGGAGTTTTCATACCACCAAACCACTTCAACCCACCAACATGAAAGAAATAGTAGTATTCAGCTTCTGTCGAAATGATGGATGGCCGTAAGTGACGTCACCAACCGGAAGTGATGTCCTCGTTTGTTGCCGGAAATCGTAAGTGACATTAGTGGATGTGACGTCACAGGTTGTTGCCGGAAATCGGAAGTGACGTTAGGACATGGGACACCACCAGTTGTTGCCGGAAGTGCGGAAGGCTTGAAATGTTGTCACCGTAAATCAGAAAGGATGCCACCATGTTTCAGCATGTCCAGACTTGTCTTGACCCCCCACTATAAACGTCGCAACCCTCTTCCACCGGTAGAGGGCTTCTTTTTTTTTTTTTAAAAACCGACAACATAGAAAACTACAATTCAAGCCTTACTATGAGAGCAGTTCCACAGCTATGATCAGTGAGACGTGTGTCCATATCATCCAAGGATCTACTCCAGATACAACCTGTAAATCTCGGTTGTTTCTGCATAGGGTTCAACAACCTCCAACAGAACCAATTAAATGTGAATGGTCTCTGAGATCTGGCGAGAGTGACTCTACATGGGGGTACAGATTCTACAACGAAACAGCGGAACTTCGTCTGTACATGAAGAATCAAGACCGTAAAAATGCATTACCGGCAAATATAGGGACATTGAATTCCAATGATTGGGCTGTATTGAACCATGCTGTGCCAGAAGTCATCATGAAAACTATACATTCATCAGAGACATGGATGAATCTGTCTGGTTTGGAAATCTAGATCTTCAGCATGCGGGGACTGTTTTTTTTTATGTTAAAATAGAATTAATCGAGGAGAAGGAGCAAGGTGAATGTGTGAAGCAGTTTGATTTAGAGGTTGTATTATCATCCTTCCCCTCCTTGAGCCGTCGCCTTGTCGTGGCGGAGGGGTTTGTGTGTCCCAGTGATCCAAGGAGCTAAGTTGTCTGGGACTTTATGCCCCTGGCAGGGTCACCCATGACAAACAGGTCCTAGGTGAGGGACCAGACAAAGCATGGCTCAAAGACCCCAAATGATGACGACAAACAATGGACTTCGTTTTCCCTTGCCCGGACGCGGGTCACCGGTGGCGCCAAGCAGGTGTGGGTATACTTATTGCCCCCCGGCTCGGCGCCTGTACGTTGGAGTCCACCCCGGTGGACGAGAGGGTAGCCTCCCTCCGCCTTCGGTTGGGGGGATGGGTCCTGACTGTTGTTTGTGCCTATGCACCAAACAGCAGTTCAGAGTACCCACCCTTTTTGGAGTCCTTGGAGGGGGTGCTGGAGAGCGCTCCCGCTGGGGACTCCATTGTTCTGTTGGGGGACTTCAATGCTCACGTGGGCAATGACAGTGAGACCTGGAAGGGCGTGATTGGGAGGAACGGCTCCCCCGATAAGAACCCGAGCGGTGTTCTGTTATTGGACTTCTGTGCTCGTCACGGATTGTCCATAACGAACACCATGTTCAAGCATAAGGGTGTCCACATGTGCACTTGGCACCAGGACACCCTAGGTCGCAGTTCGATGATCGACTTTGTGGTCGTGTCATCGGACTTGCGGCCGCATGTCTTGGACACTCGGGTGAAGAGAGGGGCGGAGCTGTCAACTGATCACCACCTGCTGTTGAGTAGTTGTTCCCCCACCGATGGTGGGGGAAGATGCAGGTCCGAAATGGCAGGCCCAAACGTATTGTGAGGGTCTGCTGGGAACGTCTGGCAGAATCCCCTTGTCAGAAGGACTTTCAACTCCCACCTCCGACAGAACTTTGCTCATGTTCCGGGGGAGGCTGGGGACATCGAGTCCGAGTGGACCACGTTCCACGCCTCCATTGCTGAGGCGGCCGACCGGAGCTGTGGCCGTAAGGTGGTCGGTGCCTGTCGTGGCGGCAATCCCCGATCCCGTTGGTGGAAACCAACGGTGAGGGATGCTGTAAAACTGAAGAAGGAGTCCTATCTGGCTTTTTTTACTCCTGAGGCAGCTGATGGGTACTGGCTGGCCAAGCGGTATGCAGCTTTGGTGGTCGCTGAAGCAAAAACTCTGGTATGGGAGGAGTTCGGTGAGGCCATGGAGAAAGACTTCCGGACGGCTTCGAGGAAATTCTGGTTCACTATCCGACGTCTCAGGAGAGGAAAGCAGTGCACCACCAACACTGTGTACAGTGGGGATGGGGCGCTGCTTACCTCGACTCGGGACGTTGTGAGTCGGTGGGGAGAATACTTCGAAGACCTCCTCAATTCCACCGACACGGCTTCCCATGAGGAAGCAGAGTGTGGGTTCTCTGAGGCGGGCTCTCCTATCTCTGGGTTTGAGGTCACCGAGATAGTTAAAAAGCTCCTCGGTGGCAGGGCCCCGGGGGTGGATGAGATTCGCCCGGAGTTCCTAAAGGCTCTGGATGTTGTGAGGCTGTCCTGGTTGACATGCCTCTGCAACAGTGCCTCTGGATTGGCAGACTGGGGTGGTGGTCCCCCTTTTTAAGAAGGGAGACCGGAGGGTGTGTTCCAACTACAGGGGGATCACACTGCTCAGCATCCCTGGTAAGGTCTATTCAGGGGTGCTGGAGAGGAGGGTCCGTCGGGAAGTCGAATCTCAGATTCAGGAGGAGAAGTGTGGTTTTCGTCCTGGCCGTGGAACAGTGGACCAGCTCTACACCCTCGGCAGGGTCCTCGAGGTGCATGGGAGTTCGCCCAACCAGTCTACATGTGTTTTGTGGACTTGGAGAAGGCGTTCGACCGTGTCCCTCGGGGAGTCCTGTGGAGGGTGCTTCAGGAGTATGGGGTACGGAACCCCCTGAAACGGGCTGTTCAGTCCCTGTACGACCGGAGTCAGCGTTTGGTCCGCATATCCGGCAGTAAGTCGGACTCGTTCCCGGTGAGGGTTGGACTCCGCCAAGGCTGCCCTTTGTCGCCGATTCTGTTCATTACTTTTATGGACAGAATTTCTAGGCGCACCAAGGCATAGAGGGGGTCCGGTTTGGTGGCCTCAGTATTGCATCTCTGGTATTTGCTGATGATGTGGTTCTGTTGGTTTCATCAAGCCGTGAGCTCCAACTCTCACTGGAGCAGTTTGCAGCCGAGTGTGATGCGGCTGGGATGAGAATCCGCACCTCCACATCTGAGACCATGGTCCTCAGTCGGAAAAGGGTGGCATGCCCTCTCCAGGTCGGGGATGAGATCCTGCCCCAAGTGGAGGAGTTCAAGTATCTTGGAGTCTTGTTCACGAGTGAGGGAAGAATGGAACGGGAGATCGACAGACGGATCGGTGCAGCGTCTGCAGTGATGCGGACTTTGTATCGGTCCGTTGTGGTAAAGAAGGAGCTAAGCCGAAAGGCGAAGCTCTCGATTTACCGGTTGATCTTCGTTCCTACCCTCACCTATGGTCATGAGCTGTGGGTCGTGACCGAAAGAACGAGATCCCGGATACAAGCGGCCGAAATGAGTTTCCTCCGCAGGGTGTCCGGGCTCTCCCTTAGAGATAGGGTGAGAAGCTCGGTCATCCGGGAGGATCTCAGAGTAGAGCCGCTGCTCCTTCACATCGAGAGGAGCCAGATGAGGTGGCTGGGGCATCTGATTCGGATGCCTCCCGGACGCCTCCCTGGTGAGGTGTTCCGGGCACGTCCCACCGGGAGGAGACCCCGGGGACGACCCAGGACACGCTGGAGAGACTACGTCCTTCGGCTGGCCTGGGAACGCCTCAGGATACCCCCGGAAGAGCTGGATGAAGTGGCTGGGGAGAGGGAAGTCTGGGCGTCCCTGCTAAAGCTACTGCCCCCGCGACCCGACCCGGATAAGCGGTAGAAAATGGATGGATGGATGGTTACATTCCATGGAAATCAAATGCCAATTTTACCATGTAAAGCTAAACTTTGTCATGTCACATTTTCTATCATGATTTGAATTTAAAACGGTGGATAAATATCCTGTACCGGTATCTGTTGCGAAAACACGAGGCATGTAATGACGGTTTGTCTCTTGACTTTGATTTTCATTTGACAAAGGAACAATTTAAAAGTGGTTACCTTCTGTTTTACAGAAATCGAGGGGACACCTGAAACGAACACGATAATCGGAGCAAAGGCCATGCTTCTGATCGTAATTTTCACATATGAAGCCTGTGTGGACGTCAGCTCTGTTGGGAAACACAATTGGGTCAATCAGGACAAATGTATCCTTTACACATGGTTCAGATATGTCCACAGAGATCTATGGGGTGCCGTTGGTCAAGCAACTGACTCTGAAAATAACAGAAACATTTTGTCACGGGCTTCGAGCAGTGTTTAAAAAAAAAAAAACTCGTTTGAATTTTCGAGAGTCACTTTTCTGCACATTTATATGCATTTGTCAACTTTATAGTTACGTCCATATATTAAATGTTACACGTAAATCATAAATATTAAATATAAATGATAAATGTGGCGGAACGGTGGACCACTGGTTAGAGCGTCTGCCTCACAGTTCTGAGGTCTGGGGTTCAATCCCCGACCCCGCCTGTGTGGAGTTTGCATGTTCTCCCTGTGCCTGCGTGGGTTTTCTACGGGCACTCCGGTTTCCTCCCACATCCCAAAAACATGCATGGTAGGTGAATTGCCCGTAGGTGTGACTGTGAGTGTGAATGGTTGTTTGTTTGTATGTGCCCTGCGATTGGCTGGCAACCAGTTTAGGGTGGACCCCGCCTCCTGCCCGATGACAGCTGGGATTGGTGAGGAGAAGCGGTTCAGAAAATGGATGGATGGATGATAAATGTATATCTAAATATTAACTATATATCTAAATGTTAAATATATCTAAATGATAAATGTTGAATCTAAATGTTAAATGTTGAATGCAAATCTAAATGTTAAATCTAATTGTAAAATATATTTCTAAATGTGAAGTACATTTATAATGTTAAATGTTAAGTATATATCGAAATGTAAAAGTTTAAAACATAGCTAAATGTTAAATATATATAGAAATGTTTAATCTCTATTTAAATGTTATATATATATATATATATATATATATATATATATATATATATATATATATATATATAACATTAAGCTATATATTGAACAATTAATTTCAACATTTAAGATTTCGATTTATCATTTAGATATATACCATTTAGAATTTACATTTACGTTTAGATATATATTAAATATTGAGATTTTACATTTAACATTTTGATTTAGCATTTATCATTTAGATATATACCATTTAGAATTTACATTTAAATATATATTAAATATTTTGATTTTACATTTAACATTTCGATTTAACATTTATATTACATATACATTTAACATTTACATTGAATATATTTAAATGTACATTTCAGATTTAGATTTATGACTCATTTTTCATTTATGTCTCCAATGTCCATGCAATGTTGCAGAGGCGTGTCAACCAGGACAGCCCCACAACATCCAGAGCCTTTAGGAACTCCGGGCGAATCTAATCTACCCATGGGGCCTTGCCACAGAGGAACTTTTTAAGGTCTCACTGTCATTACCCACGTGAACATTAAAGTCCCACAGCAGAACGATGGAGTCCCCAGCGGGAGCGCTCTCCAGCACCCCCTCCAAGGACTCCAAAAATGGTTGGGTACTCTGTACTGCTGTTTGGTGAATAGACACTAACAACAGTCAGGACCCGTCCGCCCACCCCAAGGCGGAGGGAGTTTACCCTCTCGTCCACTGGGGTGAACCCCAACGTACAGGCGCCGAGCCGGGGGAGGGGCAATAAGTATACCCACACCTGCCTCTCAACGTGGGCAACTTCAGAGCGGAAGAGAGTCCAACCCCTCTCAAGAGGACTGGTACCAGAGCCCAAGCCGTGCATGGAGGCAAGCCCACCTATCTAGCTCCATGGGTGCAGGGCTGCCCACCAGGCGCTCGCCTTCGAGCCCCACCTCCAGGCCTGGCTCCAGAGCGGGGCCTCGGTGACCCGCGTCTGGGCAACGGAAACTGATACCCATTTGTCTTATTCATCATAGAGGTTTTTGGAGCCATGTTTTGTCTGGATGTGGGAGGAAACCGGAGTGCCTGGAGAAAACCCACGCAAGCACGGAGAGAACATGCAAACTCCACACACGCGGGGCCGGGGATTGAACTGTGAGGCAGACGCTCTAACCAGTCGCCCACCGTTCCGCCCACATACAACCTATTTTTGAAAAAACAAAAAATAGGATTTGGTTCCCCTTTATAGAAAGATGCAGACCTAAATGAATTATTCCTACTAAATTGTATATGGGCAAATGATTACCTTCATGAGGGCAGAAATTAAGGGGGCACTGAAAACGAACTTGATAATCTGAGCAACCTCCGCTTGATTGGTCTTCATTTCAACAGATGAATCCTGTGGTTGTGTCAGATCTGCAGAATGGCCACAAACAGTAGATTTAGAAACATTCATTTATTCAACATTGGGCTTGATATGTCTCTTCCCATTCCTGTCACTGATCCCCACAAAAATGTTTTCATCCCTTTTCTATCCTGCTTATCTTCACAAGGGTCGCAGGTGAGCTCAGGCTAATAAAATAAAATAATAAATAATAATAATACCTTCACACTTTATTTGAATACAGTGTAACTCACACCTCTACAGGTTGGATTAACAGAAGGTTTACCTGCTACTTCTGATGTTGTTTTTCAACGGCGAAGTGTTGGTGTTAGCGTTTTGCTGAAGTACAGTATGTCCGTGATGGACTTTTCTACCGTGGCTCATTAAGCTTGTTCACCAACCTTCAAGCGCTCGATCATGCTATCATCATGATGAAGAAAACCTAGTTGAAGTCTCACAAATTGATGTTTGGCTTCGCTTGCTTTTTGGTTCTGGGTGATTGTGGCTTTTCAGATTACTGTATTTTCACGACCATAAGGCGTACTTAAAAGTCTTACATTTTCTCCAAAATGGATGGGGAGCCATATAATGCGGCACGCTTTATGTGTGCACTGAGTTCCCACATCTATAAGTGTTGTTGTGTGATGAGCGCTCCACTTGACTGACTGAGAGCATTTCCTGCCGACACGCTGCTTATACAGAGGAAAGTTGGACGTGGCTGAGGACAGCATGCGGAGATTATGGGGGAAGGGTCCGCATGAAGGAGGATGCTAAAGGCACGCCCCCAGTAGGTATATAGCGCCGGTATGTGCATTGTGCAAAACAACATCGGTTTGGCTAAGGACCCCTAAAAATGGCACCTACGAAGAGACAGGCTTACGAAACACAGTTTAAACTGCAAGCTGTCACTTACGCGGAGGAACATGGGAATCGAGCAGCCGCAAGAGAATTCAACATCAACGAATCCGTGGAGGAAGCAGGAAAACCAGCTTCGCCAAGTCAAGAAGACGAAGCAATCGATTGATTACCTTCTAAAACGATTTAAACTGATATATTTTCATCCCGAAGGCTAACTGCACATCAACGAACTCAGCTGTCAAACTCTTGAAGTTTGCAGACGACACCACAGTCATCGGCCTCATCAAAGACTGTGACGAGTCTGCGTATCGACAGGAAGTGGAGCAGCTGGAGCTATTGTGCGGCCGACGCAACCTGGAGCTGAACACGCTCATGACTATAGAGATGATCGTGGACTTCAGGAATTATCCTTCACCACAGTTGCCCCTCACGCTGTCCAAGTGACCTGTGTCAACAATCGAAACCTTCAAGTTCCTGGGAATTACAGTCCCTCAGGACCCGAAGTGGGAGACCAACATCAACTCCATCCTCAAAAAAGCCCAGCAGAGGATGTACTTCCTGCGGCTTCTGAGGAAGCACGGCCTGCCACAGGAGCTGTTGAGGCAGTTCTATACAGCAGTCATCGAATTAGTCCTGTCTTTTTCCATCACAGTCTGGTTTGGTGCTGCTACAAAAAAGGACAAACTCCGACTGCAACGGACAATCAAAACTGCTGAAAGGATTGTCGGTAACCCCCTACCCACCCTTGAGGACTTGCAAAATCCTCTTGGACCCTCCACATCCTGGTCACCACCTCTTCCAGCTCCTTCCCTCAGGTAGGCACTATCGAACAATGCAAACTGAAACTAGCAGACATTCCAACATCGTCGCCCCGCTCGCCGTTAACTTCTTAAAGAGTTAACAGAGAATTCCATTGTGACATGCAGCCAATTTTGTCTTGAGGTTGTTGTCACATCTCTGTTGGGCCAATTATACACCATTAGCGCACTCAATGTAGTAGTCTCGCCACTTTGCACTATTTGCATATCTGTATCTCATGTGCTTGAGAAGTATCTGCACAATTGTCACTGTTCCAGATTATCGCTTTATTAGTCATTTCAAACTCCTCTAAATCGCTCGAGGGGTCTGCATCATTTGCACAATTGTCAACACTTTTATCCAAAATGTAAGAGGTGTCTATATTTGTGCTCCATCAAGTACTTACATATGGATCGTATCGTTTGTTGAAGACACATTTGCTCCAGCTACGGTCCGAACCTCAATTTGAATCGGCACTTGGCAGATTTGCACAGGGTTTTCAAGGCGCAGTTTATTTAGAGTCTCAAAGTCGCCTCTCCCACCGGGGTTGTCTCGATCAAACCACGGAGTCCAGCATTCTGGTTCTGTCATCCAGGTGGCAGAAGGTGGAGTTGGTTTGGATGTAATGGGACAAGATTGACACAATGGATTTGAGACAACACATGGATACAAAAAAAAAAGCAATTTGTAATTAAAAAAACATTTATATTCAGTAGTAGATTAGAGGTCTGAAAATGTGAAGCTCATTTGACCAATAGGGAAAAGTTTAGCATATTCCAATACATGTCTGATCAGATATCTCAATTATCCATCCATCCATCCATTTTCTACCGCTTATCCGGGTCGGGTCGCGGGGGCAGTAGCTTTAGCAGGGACGCCCAGACTTCCCTCTCCCCAGCCACTTCATCCAGCTCTTCCGGGGGTATCCTGAGGCGTTCCCAGGCCAGCCGAAGGACGTAGTCTCTCCAGCGTGTCCAGGGTCGTCCCCGGGGTCTCCTCCCAGTGGGACGTGCCCGGAACACCTCACCAGGGAGGCGTCCGGGAGGCATCCAAATCAGATGCCCCAGCCACCTCATCTGGCTCCTCTCAATGGGGAGGAGCAGTGGCTCTACTCTGAGTTCCTCCCGGATGACCGAGCTTCTCACCCTATCTCTAAGGGAGAGCCCGGATACCCTGCGGAGGAAACTCATTTCGGCCGCTTGTATCCGGGATCTCGTTCTTTCGGTCACGACCCACAGCTCATGACCATAGGTGAGGGTAGGAACGAAGATCGACCGGTAAATTGAGAGCTTCGCCTTTCGGCTTAGCTCCTTCTTTACCACAACGGACCGATACAAAGTCCGCATCACTGCAGATGCTGTACCGATCCGTCTGTCGATCTACCGTTCCATTCTTCCCTCACTCGTGAACAAGACCCCAAGATACTTGAACTCCTCCACTTAAGGCAGGATCTCATCCCCGACCTGGAGAGGGCATGCCACCCTTTTCCGACTGAGGACCGTGGTCTCAGATTTGGAGGTGCTGATTCTCATCCCAGCCGCTTCACACTCGGCTGCGAACTGCTCCAGTGAGAGTTGGAGCTCACGGCTTGATGAAGCCAACAGAACCACATCATCAGCAAAAAGCAGAGATGCAATACTGAGACCATCAAACCGGACCCCCTCTACGCCTTGGCTGCGCCTAGAAATTCTGTCCATAAAGGTTATGAACAGAATCGGCGACAAAGGGCAGCCTTGGCGGAGTCCAACCCTCACCGGGAACGAGTCCGACTTACTGCCGGATATGCGGACCAAACTCTGACTCCTGTCGTACAGGGACCGAACAGCCCGTATCAGGGGATTCGGTACCCCATACTCCTGAAGCACCCTCCACAGGACTCCCCGAGGGACACAGTCGAAAGCCTTCTCCAAGTCCACAAAACACATGTAGACTGGTTGGGCGAACTCCCATGCACCTCGAGGACCCTGCCGAGGGTGTAGAGCTGGTCCACTGTTCCACGGCCAGGACGAAAACCACACTTCTCCTCCTGAATCTGAGATTCGACTTCCCGACGGACCCTCCTCTCCAGCACCCCTTTATAGACCTTACCAGGGAGGCTGAGCAGTGTGATCCCCCTTTAGTTGGAACACACCCTCCGGTCCCCCTTCTTAAAAAGGGGGACCACCACCCCAGTCTGCCAATCCAGAGGCACTGTCCCTGATGTCCACGCGATGTTGCAGAGGTGTGTCAACCAGGACAGCCCCACAACATCCAGAGCCTTTAGGAACTCCGGGCGAATCTCATCCACCCCCGGGGCCCTGCCACCGAGGAGCTTTTTAACTACCTCGGTGACCTCAAACCCAGAGATAGGAGAGCCCGCCTCAGAAAACCCACACTCTGCTTCCTCGTGGGAAGGCGTGTCGGTGCAATTGAGGAGGTCTTCGAAGTATTCTCCCCACCGACTCACAACGTCCCGAGTCGAGGTCAGCAGCGCCCCATCCCCACTATACACAGTGTTGGTGGTGCACTGCTTTCCTCTCCTGAGACGTCGGATGGTGGACCAGAATTTCCTCGAAGCCGTCCGGAAGTCTTTCTCCATGGCCTCACCGAACTCCTCCCATACCCGAGTTTTTGCTTCAGCGACCACCAGAGCTGCATTCCGCTTGGCCAGCCGGTACCCACAGCTGCCTCAGGAGTCCCACAGGCCAAAAAGGCCCAGTAGGACTCCTTCTTCAGCTTGACGGCATCCCTCACCGTTGGTGTCCACCAACGGGTTCGGGGATTGCCACCACGACAGGCACCGACCACCTTACGGCCACAGCTCCGGTCGGCCGCCTCAGCAATGGAGGCGTGGAACATGGTCCACTCGGTCGGAGGTGGGAGTTGAAACTCCTTCTGACAGGGGATTCTGCCAGACGTTCCCAGCAGACCCTCACAATACGTTTGGGCCTGCCACGTCGGACAGGCATCTTCCCCCACCATCGGAGCCAACTCACCACCAGGTGGTGATCAGTTGACAGCTCCGCCCCTCTCTTCACCCGAGTGTCCAAGACATGTGGCCGCAAGTCCGATGACACGACCACAAAGTCGATCATCGAACTGCGACCTAGGGTGTCCTGGTGCCAAGTGCACGTGTGGACACCCTTATGCTTGAACATGGTGTTCGTTATGGACAATCCATGACGAGCACAGAAGTCCAATAACAGAACACCGCTCGGGTTCTGATCGGGGGGGCCGTTCCTCCCAATCACGCCCTTCCAGGTCTCACTGTCATTGCCCACGTGAGCATTGAAGTCCCCCAACAGAACAATGGAGTCCCCAGCGGGAGCGCTCTCCAGCACCCCCTCCGAGGACTCCAAAAAGGGTGGGTACTCTGAACTGCTGTTTGGTGCATAGGCACAAACAACAGTCAGGACCCGTCCCCCCACCCGAAGGCGGAGGGAGGCTACCCTCTCCTCCACCGGGGTGAACCCCAACGTACAGGTGCCGAGCCGGGGGGCAATAAGTATACCCACACCTGCTTGGCGCCTCTCACCGTGGGCAACTCCAGAGTGGAAGAGAGTCCAACCCCTCTCGAGAGGACTGGTACCAGAGCCCAAGCTGTGTGTGGAGGCGAGTCCGACTATATCTAGCTGGAACTTCTCGACCTCACACACCAGCTCGGGCTCCTTCCCTGCCAGAGAGGTGACATTCCACGTCCCTAGAGCCAGCTTCTGTAGCCGGGGATCGGATCGCCCGGGTCCCCGCCTTCGGCCACCGCCCAGCTCACACTGCACCCGACCCCTATGGCCCCTCCCACAGGTGGTGAGCCCATGGGAAGGGGGACCCACGTTACCCTTTCGGGCTGTGCCCGGCCGGGCCCCATGGGTGCAGGCCCGGCCACCAGGCGCTCGCCTTCGAGCCCCACCACCAGGCCTGGCTCCAGTGGGGGGCCCCGGTGACCCGCGTCCGGGCAAGGGAAAACGAAGTCCATTGTTTGTCGTCATCATTAGGGGTCTTTGAGCCGTGCTTTGTGTGGTCCCTCACCTAGGACCTGTTTGTCATGGGTGACCCTGCCAGGGGCATAAAGCCCCAGACAACTTAGCTCCTAGGATCACTGGGACACACAAACCCCTCCACCACGACAAGGTGACGGCTCAAGGAGGGGATATCTCAATTAGATATTTATATATTGATATTCTGTATACTCTTATGTGAGCCCAACCATGCCTTTTAAGTTTGGCCTCATACCTGAAATGCAAAATAAACAAAATGAGTAGCCTGCTTACGATTGCCGCTGGCTTGCACGTGATTTCCTCCAAAAAAATAAATACAAAAAATATCTTTTCGTTCTTTTGTCAATGTTTCTATTTTTTTTTTTTAAGCTCTGGCGAGTGTGTGTGCGTGCGTGCGTGCGTGTCTGTGGATACCCACTTGTGTGTGTCTGACAGATAAATGAAAAGATGTTTCAAATAGCAGAAACATTGTGCAGGTGAAGGTTAGAGTTCTTAAAAAAGATCTTACCAGCATGCAGGAGCGCAACTACGATAGCTAACTGTAGGGGGAGCATGTAGTATTATGTTATATGAAATGTCACACTCCATGTTTACATTGGGAAAAGGTTTACGCATACCCATTTGATCATCATTGGCGATGTCATTTTTCACAGCAAGGGGAGGGATTTTCCTTGGGAAAAAACTAAACTTTTTTAGCATTCAAGGATTCACAACTGCGAGTATACAATTAATTTTCAAGAAAGGGTTAATTGTGCAAATTATAATACATGTAAAGAAAATATTTTTGTATTGCTTACAGTACAGGATGTTGCTGTAGATGTCCTGTGTCGAGATTGGAAAATTATGCTGCCTTAAATACTCGTTTGGGTGGATCCATTCTCCCCAAAAAGAAAACGACTCCTTGGAATTCATTGAGCGCACATGCAATTAGCGATAATCAGAAGCTATTTAGTAATTAACTGCAAGCATTGTCCTTGACGTTTTAGCCTTACTCCACAAGATTGGAATTTATCATAAATTATTCTGGCATTGACTTTTAAATGCAGAAAAGGACGGAAAATATATGAGGAGTTCAAGCTCCCTGCGATTGGCTGGCAACCAGTTCAGGGCGTGCCCCGCCTCTCGCCCGAAGATAGCTGGGATAGGCTCCAGTACGCCTGCGACCCGAGTGAGAATAAGAGATACGGAAAATGAATAAATGAATGAAAAGAGGGCATATAGATAATAATAATAATAGATTGTAATAGATAATCGATTATTGTTACAGAATCAACGTATCAATTATTCTTCACATAAATACTCACATAAATACTCAAGTAGGTGACTACTCCATTTTTAAAAAAAAAGTTGAAAGATTAATGTGCCTTTGTTCATGTTCATGTTATATTTAGGCCAGTGTCAAATCTCCCGTTTTTGGGGTAAAATTCTTGAAAAGGTTGTGGCAGAACAGGTTAATCATCATGCGGCCTCTAGCAATCTGTTTGGACCTTTTTCAGGATTCAGGGATCACCACTCTACTGAAACGACCCTTGCAAAAGTGACAAATGATCTTTTACTACCTATGGACAGCGACAACTCATCAACATGGTTGTCTGTTTATATGTGCCCTGGCAACCAGTTCTGGATGTACCCCGCCTCTCGCCCAGAATCAACTGGGATAGGCTCCAGCACACCAATGACCCTCGTGAGGATAAGCGGTACAGAAAATGTATGGATGTGTAATCCATGGTAAGGTGACCCCTGAGTATTATGTTACTTCTGGAGTCCCACAGGGATCGGTGCTTGACCCTCTTTTGTTCAGTATTTATATGCTGCCGCTTGCCGATATCATTTCACAAATATAAGATTAGCTTTCACTGTTATGCCGACAATACCCAACTATACGCGCCATTAAAACTAACTAACCCACGTGATTGCTATTATCTTAAGGCATGTCTCATTTAGATTAAACAATGAACAATTAAGATCATCGGACCATCTAATCCGCTAGTGATGCGGGGATCAAAATCCATGCATTTGTCACGTCTCACCTTGACTAGTGTAACATGTTGCTTTCTGGTCTTCCCATGTCTGAGTATTAAAAGCCTGCAATTAGTACAAAATGCTCCAGCAAGACTTTTGAGAAGAACGAGAAAGTTCGATCATATTACTCCTACACTGGCCAACTTGGATTGTCTCCCTGTCCACTTGAGATGCGATTTTAAAGTTTTGCTACTTTAAAATAAAAATATTACATGGCTTGGCACCCTCCTATTTCGTTGACTTGGTGGCATGTTCCGTTCCGAAACCTGCACTCGCAACACACTGGCCTTAAGGTGAGTCCAAGAATCGGAAAGAAGTCTGCAGTCTCTAAAACTCATTTTTGTCGTGGGCCACATTGTTGGTATGGTTTCCCTTCAGAGAGGCCAGTCGAGTACCCGCACTCTTTTACGACGAAGCCACGCTGTTGTAACACGTGCAGAATGTGGTTTGGCATTGTCTTGCTGTAATAAGCAGGGGCATCCATGAAAAAGACATTGCTTGGATGGCAGCATATGGTTCTCCAAAACCTGTATGTACCTTTCAGCATTAATGGTGCCTTCACAGATGTGTCAGTGACCCATGCCATTGGGACTAACACAGCCCCATACCATCACAGATGCTGGCTTTTGAACTTTGCGTCCATAACAGTCCGGATGGTTCTTTCCCTCTTTTGCCTGGAGGACACGACATCCACAATTTCCAAAAACAATTGGAAATGCGGACTCGTCGGACCACAGAACACTTTTCCACTTTGCATCAGCCCATCTTAGATGAGCTTGGGCCCAGAGAAGTCGGCGCTGTTTCTGGGTGTTGTTGATAAATGGCTTTTGCTTTGCATAGTAGAGTTTCAAGTTGCACTTACGGATGTAGCGCCGAAGTGTATTTACTGACATTGGTTTTCCTCAGTGTTCCTGAGCCCATGTGGTGATATCCTTTACACATTGATGTCGGTTTTTGATGCCTGAGGGGTCGAAGGTCACGGGCATTCAATGTTTGTTTTCGGCATTGCCGCTTACATGCAGTGATTCTTTGAACCTTTTGATGACATTATGGACCGTAGGTGATGCAATCCCTCAATTCCTTGCAATTGTACGTTGAGGAACATTGTCCTTAAACTGTTGAACTATTTTCTCCCGCACTTATTCACAAAGAGGTGAACAAGTGCGCTCCATCTTTGTTTGCGAATGACTGAGCAATTCAGTGAAGCTCCTTTTCTCACATTCACAACGTCACTGAGTGATGCGAATGTACCACTACACCACCAGGGACTCCATTCAAACATGTCACAAAAACATATGAAGACTGAAAAAAAAAAAACTTGAATGTCTAACGTCGAATCGGTATTTTGTGTTAAAATCCCAAGCCTCTCACTGAACGCCATTTGGTCATTTATAAGACTCAAAACTCCGAAGCTCGTCTTCCTTCTTGGAGAGACGTGACGTCATCGTGACGTTGCCGCCTCGGTTTCTTCCTTCGTGGCGTGATCCGTAGCATAAGCTCCGGGTTGTCCTCGGGTGCCCCGCGTGGACGTTCATTCCATCACACAACTTCCGGTTGCCTGACTGGAAACTTGCGCTGACATGCTCAAGCCGCTAGTTAGCCATTACCGATCGCGTGCTAAGGCACCGCGTTCATCTTGGGTCGTTGCTTTCGAAACAATAAACGTGGGCTTTCCTAATTAGCACCGCCGTGTGCTTTTCGTGTGCTGATAACTTTCCGGTGGGCGCAGCCTGGCGTCACCTGTTGCCTCGGCAACCGAACAACCCCGAGAGCTTGCCTTAATTCACAATAGCTAGTAAGAGCGTTTTTAAGTTAAAAGCCACCGTTTTCCCTCGTGTTCGAAACGCCGACGCCGCGATCGTTCTTTAAAGCTTTATGCCTGGTATTTTTAACCAGTTTGGGGATTTTCAATGTGAGACTGACCGGAAAGCGACGGCACCGCTATAGAGCAACACCGCCACCTTCCGCCAGTAAACGTGCACAACACCTTCTGACGAATTTAACTGACAACCGTTTATAGGAACCACAGTTAATTAACGGATTTTTTTTTACAAAGTGGAGTTTATTAATTAATCGCTTGTCTGTTTTAATCACTCTTGGTTTTGATTTTTGATTGAAGGAAAACTTCATTTGATTTAATTTTTTTTTTTTTAAAACATTTTTTGGGGATTTTTATTTTTATTTTATTTTCTTGGATTTGTTTTTTAATTTTTGGGGGGGGGGATTTTTTTTGGACAAAAATATTTTTTTATTTTAATTTGTCTTTCTTTAAATCGCTTCTTGTGTTTGATGCCCCTTCACTTGGCCTAAAAGCCACAGCAGTACTAGCCATACAAGCAATCAATTAATTCACAAGTCTAACCATAAGTACATTTGACATTTACCCAAAGTTAAATAAAACTTGTGAATCAGCTGAACGCCTAAATCGCTTCACCAATTGAATTGACTTGAAGTGATCGCCATCACACACCGTCAAATCAAGTTGCTTCACTAAATTATAACTAACTACAATTTATTGACCCAAACTAAATACATTAATTGGTTAAATTTGTTTCAAATTGAGTGATTCGTCCACTCCGCCAAGTGCCCTTCGCGACTATTTTAAATCACCAATTGAATTGCCAACTCTCACCTAGCAATTTAATTCAATCAAATAAATTTCGTGCGCATCGCTGGACGCCGTCAACACTTTTGTGCTCAGCGATCACGGCTTCTATGCTCATTCTCAAACACCTTGAAAGTACGTGATCAGCCCTCACACCGTAATTTGCGAACGCAATTCAAGGGTTGAACACACAAGTACATCGCCTATATTGTGCCTCTATTCCAAACGAAAAAAGACAAAAACACCCTCCATCTAAAGTACAAGACTCAGGCGTCGTCTTTCCAAACGCACCACCGCTGATGGAATTAGAGGGAGCTACGTACAACAACGCGTGTGACTGACACACCACGTTCTGGCCATGTTAAACCCGACAATCAAAAGAAGTCGTTGAACCAATCTCGGCCTGCGTACAACAATGGTCCTCGTAACCAACAACGGCAATTCCACCAACAACGCCAATACCACCACCTACTCGGGTGGGACCACTCTGAGGACGGCGACCTGTCAGGCAGCACTCCGACACCCCCATTGACGACACCGCCGAGTCGCTTCCCAAACAACCGTGCTCCTGATTCACAACCACACATGGAACGACATTCACATCCCCAGATCCACTAGGCTTGGCCTCTTGATCTGCGCCCGACTTCCACGACTTCAATCTCACGGTCCTCGTGATTGGTCACCTTCCACTAGACCTCTTCCCATTGCCTAGCTCTGGTGGAATACAAATCACTGTTCCTTTGCGACCCATTGCCCTCGTTCCAGTGGGACCTATTGAGGGTGTTGAGATCATCAGAGTGGACCTGGCTAAAGACCAACACCTGGTGATCCATGCGCTCAGGACAATCCCAGTTGCACCCGAAAGTGCGTCTCCTGCGACTTCACCCACTCCCTCAAACCCATCGCGAACTAACTCGCCTGCACCGGAAACACCGTGTGATAGTCGCCGACTCCCTTATCCCGACTTCGAAACTCACGTGCAGCAGATCCTAGCGGATGCTGATGCCCTAAGTTCCGATGACAAACGACAGCGTTTGCGCGAAGTGCTAGCCAAACACGCCGTGTCATTCGATAAAGACTCACGAGACTGCAGCCTAACGGACTTGCACCTGGGCCGCACTCCAACCCATCGAATACAACCGCAACCGGTTGACGACCTTACAAAAGCACCTTGCGATACCAAGCAGGCCCGCCAGAGGTCGCTCCTGTGACAACGGACTTGCTCTCGACCTTGTGAGCCCACTCGACCCCCTAATAAATCCAAAAATTACGCCCTTCGAAAAGCAATTTGTGGACTCTGTCCCTAAACAATGCACTGCATTTTCATCCATCACGCTGAGCTTCATAGTGACTTCTCTACAGAGCTGGCATGCTCCGTCGATGGCCGCTCAGTCATCTTGCTTCTTCTGTGACTTGCATGGCTTCGACAGGACAGGACAGGACATGTGGGTTTTGTCTCTCCTTAGAGACCTCAGACTCCACGTGCACTTCTTCTCTGGAACTTAAAATGTGCACTTCCATGCTGTTTTTCCCACCCTACCCACCCACTTCTCCCTCAGGCCATGCCTTCTGGTTCTTCTGGTTCACCTGCAGCATCCACTGGTGATGTGAGCCTCCTTCTGTGCTGGTTCCCAACCTTCCTCTTCTGTTCCACATGGTTCGTGATGGCAAAGTTGCCTGCCTTTCTTTTGATCTTTCTGTGGCTCGGCGTGAGCGGCAATCCTTCTCTTCTTCCTTCCTGCGCTCTGCGCAAGCTTGACTTCGATTTCTCCTTAACTTTGCACCTTTGCATTCTCATTATCGTGGACTTAAGTTATTGCGCCTCCATGAAGCGCACTTCACCGCCATTCGTGGCCTCATGTTGCGAAAGGGGGGGGTCACGCAAGACTCCGCCCACGATGCACCATGCAGAAACAGGAGGATGGTCCACACACTGAGACCGGATCGGTCAAGCAGGTCCAACCTCCGTGAAAGCATCTTTGCCATGCCAAGGGTTGCAACATGTCCACCAAATCAGATGCCCGACCAAGACACTGGTGAAACCGAACGCGCTGATCCGCTGCAAACCAAAAACATAATGACCGAGGCTAGACTCAGGACAGAAGTGAGTATCTGCGAGAAACAGTATGGTTTCATGCCTAGAAAGAGTACTACAGATGCATTATTTGCCTTGAGGATGTTGAAGGAAAAGTACAGAGAAGGTCAGAAGGAGCTACATTGTGTCTTTGTAGATCAAGAGAAAGCATATGACAGAATACCCAGAGAGGAACTGTGGTACTGTATGCGGAAGTCTGGAGTGGCAGAGAAGTATGTTAGAATAATACAAGACAAATGAAGACGTTGAGGTTCGCTCTCGGAGTGACCAGGTTGGATATAATTAGAAATGAGCTCATCCGAGGGACAGCCGAGGTTCGATGTTTTGGAGACAAAGTTAGAGAGAGCAGACTTCGATGGTTTGGACACGTCCGGAGGAGAAATAGTGAGTATATTGGTAGAAGGATGATGAGGACGGAGCTGCCAGGCAAGAAAGAGAGCGAGAGGAAGACCAAAGAGAAGGTTGATGGATGTCGTGAGGGAAGACATGAGGGCAGTTGGTGTTGGAGAGGAGGATGCAGGAGATAGGCTTACATGGAAAAGGATGACGCGCTGTGGCGACCCCTAACGGGACAAGCCGAAAGGAAAAGAAGAAGAATTACAAGGGACAGAAAGTGGGTCAAAGAAATATGGCACAAAAAAAGTAGAACTACAAACTTAGTGAGGATAAAATGTGAATCTATCAAACCATTGTCTCCAGTTATCTCTGCGAGACTAACTCTTTTCAAAATCAGGTCACTGGGTAATAAATCAATGTTGATGAATGAGATGATTACAACCTAGGATTTGGACCTTTTGTTACTAAATGAAACGTGGTGAACATAAAGTAGCTGTAATACCATTTTAAATGAGGCAACACCAGCAAAAAAGTGTCGAATAGGGAAAAAAGGTGGATTGCTGTTATTTTTAAGTCATTATTTCAGTGTAAAGAAATTATACTGGGTGATTTTAGCTCTTTTGAATATCTGTTTTTTAGTTCGAGTGACCCAAAGGTTATTGTTTCAATAATTTATAGGCCTCCAAGATACAATAGAACATTTATGGAGGATTTTTAAGAACTGCTGTCAGTTATTTGTACTGAAGTGGGCGACCAATATCAACTCTGTCCTCAAAAAGGCCCAGCAGAGGATGTACTTCCTGCGGCTTCTGAGAAAGCACGGGCTGCCACAGGAGCTGCTGAGGATGTTCTACACAGCGGTCATCCAATCAGTCCTGTGTTCTTCCATCACAGTCTGGTTTGGTGCTGCTACAAAGAAGGACAAACTCCGACTGCAACGGACAATCAAAACTGCTGAAAGGATTGTCGGTAACCCCCCTAACCACCCTTGAGGACTTGCACGCTGCCAGAACTAAGACAATAGCGTGCAAAATCCTCTCGGACCCTCCGCATCCCGGTCACCAGCTCTTCCGGCTCCTTCCCTCAGGTAGGCGCTACCGATCAATGCAAACTAGAACTAGCAGACATTCCAACAGCTTCTTCCCTCTTGCGATCAACTTCTTAAACACCTAACCTACAATTCCATTACAACATGCTGGCAATTTTTGGGACTTGAGTTCGTTGTCACATTTCTGTGGGGCCAATTATATATTACTCATGCACTCACTGCAGTAGTCCCGCCACGCTGCACTATTTGCATATCTGTTGTTGACCAATACTGGCCACTCATGCCAGAGTAGCATCTGCTCCATTTGCACACTGACTGAGGAGTATCTGCAACATTTGCACAATCGACATTGTCCCAGATTATCGCGCTACTTGTCACTTTAAACCGCATACCCTCCTTGCAGTCTCGGCACCCTTTGCACAATGGTCATTGCACTGGACTATTGCAATATTTGTCTTTCGATCTGCTATAAGTGCGAGAGGACTTAATTTGCACAATTGTCAAATAAATAAATAAATGTACCAGCATTACCAGATAACTAGCAACCCTTTATTGCTCAGTGACTGTTTTTTGTCAATGTCTTTATGTCTCCAAAGTGTTCACTGTCAATTGATGTCTGTTGTCGTACTAGAGCGGCTCCAACTACCGGAGACAATTTAAAAAAAATGTTTTTTGGACATACTTGGCAAATAAAGATGATGCTGATTGAACACCAACTATCCTGGTTATGGTTGCGGGGAACCTATCACAGCTGACTTCACAGGGTACTTATAGACACAGACAACCATTCGCACTCACTTTCACAAAGTCACTGAGTGGGAACTGAACCCACACTGCCCGCACCAAAGTCAGGTAAGTGTACCACTTCACCAACAGTGACTATTTGAATTACCGATTCTTCCAAAGACAATCTCTATGTCTATTAAGAACCGGTAAATAAATGAGAGCACCGGCACTAAGTTTATGGAGACCATTGCTGTGCCACAAACTGTGAATGCTGATGATGAACTTTTGGATAATTACATCTGTAAAATTTCAAATGTCATGAATGCTGTCGCTCCTATTAATCTACAATCTAGAGGCGACCTCGAACACCATGAAGGAGCACAATGATGGTAAAAACCTCTAAATCAAAGTGTAGGAAAACAGAACGTATGTGGAGAAAAACTAAACTCCAAATGGACTATGACCTCTACAGACAAAGTCTTTGTAATTTTAACCAAGAGTTAGTCAGGGCTCGACAGCAACACTTTTCTGAAATCATCAGTAAGAACTTCAACAATACTCGCACTCTGTTTGCTGTGGTTGACGAGCTCACAACCCCCCCGTAGAACGTAGATCGACCGGTAAATCGAGAGCTTCGCCTTTCGGCTTAGCTCCTTCTTTACCACAACGCATCGATACAAAGTCTGCATCACTGCAGACGCTGCACCGATCCGCCTGTCAATCTCCCGTTCGATTTTTCCCTCACTCGTGAACAAGACCCCAAGATACTTGAACTCCTCCACTTGGGGGAAGATCTCATCCCCGACCTGGAGAGGGCACGCCACCCTTTTCCGACTGAGGACCATGGTCTCAGATTTGGAGGTGCTGATTCTCATCCCAGCCGCTTCACACTCGGCTGCGAACTGCTCCAGATCGGGCCAAGGTTACAAAAACAATTCTGCTCCACTTAAGGTTCATAAGAGCACAGTGGCCTCCGTAATCTTTAAATGGAAGACGTTTGGGACGACCAGAACCCTTCCTAGAGCTGGCCGTCCGGGCAAACTGAGCACCTGGGGGAGAAGAGCCTTGGTGAGAGTGGTAAAGAAGAACTCAAAGATCACTGTGGCTGAGCTCCAGAGATGCAGTCGGGAGATGGGAGAAAGTTCTCGAAAGTCAACCATCACTGAAGCCCTCCACCAGTCAGGCCTTTATGGCAGAGTGGCCCGACAGAAGCCTCTCCTGAGTGCACATGAAATCCCACATGGAGTTTGCTAAAAAACAACGAAAGGACTCCAAGATGGTGAGGCCAAGATAGAATTTTTTGGCCTTAATTCTAAGCGGTATGTGTGGAGAAAACCAGACACTGCTTACCACCGGTCCAATAGAGTCCCAAAAGTGAAGCATGGTGGTGGCAGCATTATGCTGTGCGGATGTTTTTCAGCTGCAGGGACAGGACGACTGGTTGCAATCGAAGGAAAGATGAATGTAGTACGGGTATATCCTGGACGAAAACCTTCTCCAGAGTGCTCAGGACCTCACACTGGGCCGAAGGTTCACCTTCCAACAAGACAATGACCCTAAGCACAGAGCTAAAATAACGAAGGAGTGGCTTCAGAATAACTCTGTGACTGTTGTTGAATGGCCCAGCCAGAGCCCTGACTTAAAACCAATTGAACATCTCTGGAGAGACCTGAAAATGGCTGTCCACCACCGTTTACCATCCAACCTGACAGAACTGGAGAGGATCTGCAAGGAGGAATGACAGAGGCTCCCCAAATCCAGATGTGAAAAACTTGTTGCATCATTCCCAAAAAGATTCATGGCTGTATTAGCTCAAAAGGGTGCTTCTGCTAAATACTGAGCAAAGGGTCCGAATACTTATGGCTGTGTGATATTTCAGTTTTTCTTTTTGAATAAATCTGCAAAAATCTCTGTCAATATGGGGTGCTGTGTGTACATTAATGAGGAAAAAAATTGAACTTCAATGATTGGAGCAAATGGCTGCAATGTAGCAAAGAGCGAAACATTTAAGGGACTCTGAATACTTTCCGTACCCACTGTATATACAGTATGACATATACAGTATGGGCCAAATGTCTCAACGATTGAGAAGGATGCAGTTCTGACAGACCCAAACCCTATTTCTAATGGTATAGGCCGTAAACACTTTTCAAGGTACCACAGAAAGAGTTTACTTCTATTGTAATTTGCACCTAGTGACTGTCCATATTTCAGTCACATATTTATTGTGATTCCATTCCTGTACATTTCGGAGCTAATTAGAAGGAAGGCAAAGTAGGCATGTGAATTGAAATGTAAAACATATAGTTTTGTCCACCAGAGGTTGGTGTTTCACTTGTTGATTGTATTTTAACTGTATGTTACACCGAAATTGTATTGTGGAGGTGAGACGCCACCCTTAATATCATGTTTGGAATGAAGATCTCACCACCCATTTTCCAAAAAGTTTCTCCTCTGGAGAGCCAGCATATTTTTCTTATTTCAAGAAACCTTACAAAGTGTAATTCTCTTACTGAACTGGCAGCTAATTTCACTTTTTTCTAGTCTGAATCCGATTAAAACAAGTACTGTGTTCCTTCGTTTTTCGCGGTTAATGGGGACCAGGTCCCCCCGCGAAAGGTGAAAAACCGCGAAGTAGGATTTGCCCCCTCCCAAGAATTTTCAAACCTTATACAGTCATTAACATTGACTTTGTCCTGATAATATTAGTGTCCAAACTCACTGTGTTTTCCCTGCAATCAGCAATCCGCAAAGCCTCTGAGTCAACTCATCTCTTTGTTTGGCATGAAGGGAAACCTTCTCTCGCGCGCATCAACATGAAACGACGCGTCTTTCCGCAATATGGCTGCCGATATGGCTGTACTTTTTTTTTTTTTTTAAATGAATATTTTGGAAAAAGCCGCAAAACGAGAAGCGCGAAGTGGCGAGGCAACACTGTATTTATATTTCTATATTTAGACAGGCAATTTTTTGCCAGCGCAATGGGCATGGTGCTGGCCCTTGGTTCCACTGCCTTCTGCCACCTGTCAATGAGGAGGGTGCTCGGGGCGTCACCCGACAGTTACGACCACAGAGGTATAACCATATCATATACTGTATATAACCACTAGAGGGAGCCTGGTCTGAATGAGCCGCATGCAGACCGAGCCACCATTTTCAAACTTGAACTCCAGGACATCTCATTGTCATTTCTTCCGTGCACTTGTCTAGAAATGCACATTTTTGGGCTCCAATAATTGAATCCTAACTCATTGAATGCTCTACTGATTTTGACATGGATTGGTTTGTTACAAACATCAGACATGCAGGTTATGATACAACGTGAGTCATTTTAAAATTTGTATTGTCCATATTTGCCCTGCGACTGACTGGCAACCAGTACAGGGTGTAGTCCGCCTTTCGCCCGAAGTCGGCTGGGATAGGCTTCAGCGCTCCGTGACCCTGAACGGGATAAGCGGTATTGCAAATGGATGGATGGATGGATGGAGGTATCAAAAGGTATGTAAGGCATGTTTTTTTTCAAGCTTCCGTAGTTATGTTCTATTTTTGTTCCTATTAACTTTTGCTTCCTAGAAGTAAGTCTTTTTTGTTCAAGGAGCTTAAACCTGATTTTGATTTAAGCACCAAGTAGCACCATGTATATTTGCATGAAAATTTACCAACAAGGGATGTTATTGCAGAAGAGGATCTATTAGCTACGATCACCATTCCTTTGCCTCTGTGTTGTTACATCTCATGAATATTTGTTGAAATGTCAGTTAACCCTTTCCTTGAGCCGTCACCTTATCGTGGTGGAGGATTTTGTGTGTCCCAATGATCCGAGGAGTTAAACTGTCTGCGGCTTCACGCCCCTGGTAGGGTCACCCATGGCAAACAAGTCCTAGGTGAGGGACCAGACAAAGCACGGCTCCCAAAACCCCTATGAAGAATACATTAAATGGATCTAAGTTTCCCTTGCCCGGACGCGGATCACCGGGGCCCCCCTCTGCAGCCAGGCCTGGAGGTGGGGCTCGAAGGCGCCTGGTGGACGGGCCTGCACCCATGGGGCCCGGCCAGGCACAGCCCGAAAGGGTAACGTGGGTCCCCCTTCCCATGAGCTCTCCACCTGTGGGAGCAGCCGTAGGGGTCGGGTGCAGTGTGAGCGCGGGGACGATGGCCGAAGGCGGGGACCATGGCGATCCGATCCCCTTGCTACAGAAACTGGCCCGAGGTACGTGGAATGTCACCTCTCTGGCAGGGAAGGAGCCCGAGCTGGTGTGTGAGGTCGAGAAGTTCCGACTAGATATAGTCGGACTCGCCTCCACACACAGCTTGGGCTCTGGTACCAGTCCTCTTGAGAGGGGTTGGACTCTTTTCCACTCTAGAGTTGCCCATGGTGAGAGGCGCCGAGCAGATGTGGGTATACTTAAATTGCGCCTGTACATTGGGGTTCAACCCGGTGGACGAGAGGGTAGCCTCCCTCCGCCTTCGGGTGGGGGGACAGGTCCTGACTGGTTATTTGTGCCGATACATCAAACAGCAGTTCAGCATACCCACCCTTTTTGGAGGGGGTGCTGGAGAGCGCTCCCGCTGGGGAATCCGGCTGGCCAAGCGGAATGCAGCTGAGGCAAAAACTCAGGCGTGGGAGGAGTTTGGTGAGGCCATGGAGAACGACTTCTGGACAGCTTCGAGGAAATTCTGGTCCAACATCCGGCGTCTCAGGAGGGGGAAGCAGTGCACCATCAACACTGTATATAGTGGGGATGGGGCGCTGCTAACCTCGACTCGGGACATTGTGAGTCGGTGGGGAGAATACTTCGAAGACCTCCTCAATTCCACCCACACGCTATCCCATGAGGAAGCAGAGTCTGGGGTCTCTGAGGCGGGCTCTCCTATCACTGGGGTTGAGGTCACCGAGGTGGTTAAAAAGCTCCTCGGTGGCAAGGGCCCTGGGGGTGGATGAGATTCACCCGGAGTTCCTAAAGGCTCTGGATGTTGTGGGGCTGTCCTGGTTGACATGCTTCTGCAACATCGCGTGGACATTGGGGACAGTGCCTCTGGATTAGCAGACTGGGGTGGTGGTCCTCCTTTTTAAGAAAGGGGCACCGGAGGGTGTGTTCCAACTAAAGGGTGATCACATGCCTCAGCCTCCCTGGTAAGGTCTCTTCAGGGGTGCTGTAGAGAAGGGTCCGTCGGGAAGACAAATCTCAGATTTAGGTGGAGCAGTGTGGTTTTCGTCCTGGCCGTGGGAGAGTGGACCAGCTCTTCACCCTTGGCAGGGTCCTTGAGGAGCATGGGAGTTCGCCCAACCATTCTACATGTGTTTTGTGGACTTGGAGAAGGCGTTCGACCGTGTCCCTCGTGGAGTCCTGCGGGGGGTGCTTCGGGAGTATGGGGTACTGAACCCCCTGATATGGGCTGTTCGGTCCCTGTACGACCGGTGTCAGAGTTTGGTATGCATTGCCGGCAGTAAGTTGGACTTGTTACCAGTGAGGGTTGGACTCCGCCTTGGCTGCCCTTTGTCACCGATTCTGTTCATAACTTTTATGGACAGAATTTCTAGGCGCAGCCGAGGCGTAGAGGTGGTCCGGTTTGGTGGCCTCAGTATTGCATCTTTGCTTTTTGCAGAAGATGTGGTTCTGTGGGCTTTCATCAGGCCGTGATCTCCAACTCTCACTGGAGCGGTTCGCCGCCGAGTGTGAAGCGCCTGGGATGAGAATCGGCACCTCTAAATCTGAAACCATGGTGGAGTGCCCTCTCCAGGTTGGGGATGAGATATCTTGGGGTGTTGTTCACGAGTGAGGGAAGAATGGAACGCGAGATAGACAGGCGGATCGGTGCAGCGTCTGCAGTGATGCGGACTTTTTATTCACCGTTGTGGTGAAGAAGGAGTCTAAGCCGAAAGGCGAAGCTCTCTATTTACCGGTCGATCTACGTTCCTACCCTCACCTATGGTCACGAGCTGTGGGCCGTGACCGAAAGAACAAGATCCCGGATACAAGCGGCCGAAATGAGTTTCCTCCGCAGGGTGTCCGGCCTCTCCCTTAGAGATAGGATGAGAAGTTGGGTCATCCGGGAGGATCTCATAGTAGAGCCGTGCTCCTCCGTATTGAGAGGAGCCAGATGAATTGAACGATAAAACTGTGCATCATGTTACAGTCTCTTGTTCAGAACATTTTTGAAGTACAGCAGTATTTAACTTTTAAGCGCAATACACTTGCATTTATTTTTTTGAGAGCCTCTTCAGGTACAATGTTTATTGAACTTTTGTGCAATGCATTTTCATTGAACCATTATTTCAAACTTTTCCTATACTTAAGTGGAGTTACTATCCAAACTGTGCATAATTGTACAGTGGTTTAGAATAATATATACTGTAGATATACTCTCCTGTTTTTGACGTACACCCACATGCTCATCCTTATAAAGTCTGCCGTGTTATTTCCTTGTATCGATAGAATTGATTCATTACCTTTCAAGACTATATAAATCAATCCAATTGGATCGTAGGAATATTTATACAGTGGAACCATGATTGAACGGACTAATAGGTACGGGGGTCGGCCGATATAGCCGATTGTCCGTTACATTGAAGCGCTTGTTTTTTTTAAAAATTTTTTAGTACAGTACAAAATTCGTGTTTTTTAGGGTTTTTTTCCCCCGTGGCCTCAACACCAAATGCAGCACAAAGTTGAAGTTTGCATGTTTTGGGGATGTGGGAGGAAACCGGATTAGCCGGAGTACACCCACGCAGGCACGGGGAGGACATGCAAACGCCACACAGACCAGGCCAGATTTGAACCTGGGTCCTCAGAACTGTGAGGCAGATGTACTAACCAGTCGCCCAACTACCAAAACATGAACTTTTAATCATACAATAATAATCATAATATTAATAAAAAATGATTATGCACAATCTAGATTGGATTACTATCCCTAAGAAAAGAACGACTTAAAAGTCTGACGCTGATACAAGCTAATCAATCAATATCTTGGAAATGTCCGGTGTCCCGGTTTGTAAAAGTGCAAGTTCGAGTCCGCTGTACGGTTGTTAACAATGTGTCCATTGCCGCAACCTCCGTTACCGCGAGACTCCAACGCACCACAAGTGACTCGTCAGACGTGCGCATCGCGAGATTTGGGCAGCTGTTCAGTTTGTGTGTGTGTTTTTTTTTTTTTTTTTCCTCCCTATTGGTACTGCTTGGACAACACGTGGGGGTTGAGATTGACTTTGTACTTGGACCCTTTTTACAAAAACGACCTTTACTGCCGCCTTGTCATCATCGTGGCGACAATTCAAGGACCTTAAAATTCTGTAAGTCAAATCGATAACTCGCATTTCGACATTTGTTCCACTAAGCAGGTTAGCTTGTAGTTAAACTGCATGCTCACTCCGCACGGCTGGGTCACATCTCCTAACTGCTACGGAACCCACGACTTCCCCCTTTATGTAATTACAAACTTCGTGTTGCCGTTATGCATTCCGACATTTCCTTCGAAGCCGCTGACTAGTCAGTCCGTGTCATTGAGCGACGAGCTCCATCCTCCCAACCCATTTCACAACTCGCGTAGTCAAAGTTAGCCACCGTCCCGCTTGTGCGAAACATAACTTGGCCAAATTCACCCTCTGTCTGTTCAGTTCGCCCAACAATAACAGGCGTTTATATAATAATATAAGTAGTAGCAAGGATCAATTACAAAGCGCTTTCATTTTCGCCAGGCCAGTTAGCGAGCTAACGTCAAGGTCTGAGGCCCATTCGGTATAGACGCGCTCTGATTCAATGTCCTTACACTTACATAGGTCAGCATTTTCTAGTGTTTCGTGAATAATGTCCTTTTAATGGGCGAGGAAATCCAACTCTCTCAAAAATAAAGCACTTTTTTTTTTCCATTTTTATTTTTTTAATTTTTTAAATGATCGATGTACCCGGCGCACTGACATTGAGGCTACGTTAGCGTGAATTCGACTTCTTCGGTTGTTTGTTCTCTTTCCTAAATTCAAGCGATTGCTTGTGAACGTCATGCGTGTCAAGTACGGCGGTGTCGGTTAGCATTCGGTCAACACACGTAACTTAATCCACAACAGCGCCAACAAAAATGTTAATATAAAGTTGTGGACATTACGCGTGCGCCCAATATTTTGATGTCAGGTTTTTACTTCGTAATCTCTTGAGTCGCCGTACGGCTTCGTTAAAATAATAATAATGTTTTTTTTTTTTTTTTTTTTTTTAAATCGGTTGTTTTACAAGTTAGCTTTGTCGGAGCATATATTTGAAGTATTGACATATCAGGAGTAGAAATTGTCGGGGGGTTTAATTCATGCATGCCCTTTCCTGAATCCTTTCAAGGGGAAAGGCGTCCGAGTTGTTGCTTCCGTTTCACGCTGTGGTCGTCGATGCTAACGCGTCCGATAGCTAACTCCCTTTTTAAAAGACGTATTAAATGCAGTTAAAAGGGGTCATTCGTCCACGCAACACAACACTGAGCAACCAGAACTAGACTATTTGTCAAATAAAACGTCTCATTGGTTTTGCATGGAGTTGAACGCTATGGCAGTAGCTGCAGTGACGTTAGAGGATGGTGAAACTTTCTTTTGTGTATTAAGCACAAACGGTGTTGTTCTAAGTATCATACGGGATTCGCACTGGTTGGCTTTTGGCTATAAATGGCAGAACTTAAATACTATAACACATTTGACAATAATGCCTCTGGACAAGTCTGAAGTGTGTTGTGTTAAGTGTTGTTGTTTTATATATATATATATATATATATATATATATATATACACACACACACACCTGTGGTGGTACTTGTTGGATTGTCAGGTTAAGTCCTAAGTGGCAATAGGTCAGCACAAGACTTAATCAAGAAGCGATTTGACATGTGAAGGGGAAT